>NC_089580.1:138130057-138430057 GCF_019320115.1 Miscanthus floridulus | reverse complement strand
GATAGCAACTCACATCTCCCTAAGGCAAAGAAAACTTCTACTCCCTCCACTAGTCAAGGTTGTGGAAAATGTTTTAGTCTTGATTTGAATGCCTATTCCACTAATCTTGCAAACATGGAGGCTATGAGAAAGGAAATTGCTAGGCTCAATGAAGTCATTGGAAAAGGGTGGATAGGTAAGAACCAATCCAATGACAAGAAGAATAATGAATCAAAAGGGCCACAATTCAAGCAAGGAAGGCATCTCTCAATCAAGCATGGGCTTGGACACATAAAAGGAGCCAAGATAAATGGAAGAAGGATAGTGAATGGCTATGAGTGTGTGCAGTTTGAAAGGAAGGGCAAAATTGGTACAGATCAGCCTACATAAACCGTGGCAGTGCCGCACAGTGGCAGTGCCGCGGTGAAGGGAGACAGTGTCGCGCCCCACAAAAATGGGAAGGCTACCAATTCTGCTCCTGAATCAAACTAAGCCTAAGGAGAAGGTGTACTAGGAGAAATATGTTTTCTAGAAACCTAAGGAATCAGTGTGGGCCACCAAGAATAAGTATGACTATCAACTGAAGACTTATACACCTAGACAAAGCTTGACATCATGCTTTGTTTTGAGAAACAATAGCAATCGGGAAAGTGGTTGCAAAATATGTTGGAAAGGAAACCAACATATATAGGAATACTTCTATTTGGGGTTCTAAGATTCTTGTGACTAACATGCAAGGCCCCAAGTCAAATTGGGGACCTAAATCTAGCAACTAAACTTGTTTTGTAGGCATACTCCTCCTGGTGGATCAAGTTGAGTGCTTGATAGTGGATGTACAAATCATATGACCGAAGAAAGGAGTATGTTCTCATCATATTCCCCGATGATGCACTCAAATCAAAATATTGTCTTTGGATATAATTCAAAGGGGGATGTGATTGGGATTTTTAACTTTTTGCCATCCTTACGGGTGACACTCCTTCATTAGCCACTTTTATACGTGATCCTACATAATTGCCATCACAAACAGTGAACCTCCTATGTTTTTGCCATTTTTGCTGACATGGCATGCTAGCGTGGTAGTGAGCCTAAGAAGGCCTATAGAGCATGCAAAATGACCTATTTACCCCTATTGCTTCTCTCCCTCAACTCGCTGATGCATGGGCCCCACATGCCAGCTTTGTCTTCAACCTCCAGCCATCACCTGAAGTCGAGCGGCTCAATGGCGAGCGGGCTCTGGCGGTGGAGGGAGGAGGAGCAGTGTGCTAGCACCTAGGCCATGCTGCTATAGAGCTGCTGCCTCATAAAAGCTCCCTATGCTTGCTACTGTTTGCAGCTTTCACGGAGGCGGGGTAGAAGACTAGAGCTTGCACGGAGCTATGGCCATGACTGGAGCTCCATCATCACCATCGGTCCCCCATCTAGCCATCTCTGCTACTCCAAACAGGCTCTGCGAGTTTAGAGTGGCATGATGACTTCACCCTGCTACTCATCGTTCGGCAACCCCCACCCCATGGCCATGAACCACCGCCATTGCCGCCATTGCTTTCCCGAGGTCAAGCTCATCGATCTCCACATACACAGTAGCTTTCGCCTCCTTGTCTCCTTTGTTGGCACCACAAGGACCCGTTGTGGCCACCTATCCACATCCAGCGCCAATCCATGGCCATAGTGGCGTCTTCCACCTTAACCAAAGCACTCCGCTAGAGAGCCTCGCTTCTACCCGTGGCTGGCTGCCACCAACCCCTCTTTGCCGCAAGAACTCCTCCATCAACTTTGCACGTGGTGCCTTGCTTGTCGTCCTTGGCTGCTCAGTAGCCATGAAGGGATGACCAAGCTAGAGGTGCCTGGCTCCCATCCAGGTGATGGAGGTGTGAGATGAAGCTAGAGGTGCTTGGCTCCCATCCGTGGCTGGAGGTTAAAGACAAAGCTAACGTGTGGGGCCCACGTGTCAGCGAGTAGAGGAAGAGAAGCAACAGGGGTAAATAGGTCATTTTGCATGCTCTATAGGCCTTCTCAAGCTCACTGCCATGCTAGCATGCCCACCTGGCGTGCCATGTCAGCAAAAATGGCAAAAACATAGGAGGTTCATTATTTGCGATGGCAATTGTGTAGGAGCACGTATAAAAGTGGCAAACGAAGGAGTGTCATCTATAACGATAGCAAAAGGTTAAAAATCCCTATGTGATTGGTCTCGGTAAAGTTTCTATAACCCTTGAGCATTCAATTACAAATGTATTACATGTTGATTCGTTGAGTTAGAATTTCTTATCCGTTTCTCAATTGTGTGAGATGGGCTATAATTGTCTCTTTTCGGATATGGGTGTGGAAGTCTTTAGAAGGGAGGATTCCTCTATTGTCTTTACGGGTCAATTAAAGAACAAGCTTTACTTAGTTGATTTTAACAAAAGTAAAGCTAAACTTGAGATTTATTTAGTGGCAAAATCTAGCATGGGTTGGCTTTGGCATCGCCAACTAGCCCATGTTGGGATGAGAAACTTAGCCAAACTTCTAAAAGATGAACACATTCTTGGATTAACAAATGTTCACTTTGAGAAAGATAGGATTTGTAGCGCTTGTCAAGCCAGAAAGCAAGTTGGAGCACCTCACCCACCAAAGAGCATCATGACCACCAAGCAACCATTGGAGCTAATACATATGGATCTCTTTGGACTAGTCGCCTACCTAAGTATCAGGGGTAACAAATATGGTCTTGTTATTGTTGATGACTATTCCTGTTTCACTTGAATATTTTTCTTGCATGACAAGTGCCAAGTTCAAGAGAATGTGAAGATATTTGTTAGAAGAGCTCAAAGAGAGTTCGGTCTTCCCATCAAGAAAATGAGAAGCGACAATGGGGACCGAATTCAAGAATATTCTAGTTGAGGAGTTTCTTGATGAAGAGGGCATCAAGCATGAGTTTTTTCAACTCCATACACCCCTCAACAAAATGGTGTAGTAGAGAGGAAGAACCGTACACTTATTGACATGGCAAAGACAATGCTAGATGAGTACAAGACGCTAGACATCTTTTGGTGTGACACCATCAACACCACTTGCCATGCCATCAACCGCCTCTACCTACACAAGAAATTGAAGAAAACTTTATATGAGCTTCTAAACCGGTAACAAGCCTAAGGTGTCTTACTTTAGAGTGTTTGGGTGCATGTGTTTCATACTTAACAAGAAACCCAAAACCTCTAAGCTTGCACCTAAAGTCGATGAAGGTTTTCTTCTTGGTTATGGATCAAATGAGCATGCCTACCGTGTCTTCAACAAAACCTCCGGGAGAGTTGAGATTGCGGTAGATGTGACTTTTGATGAATCTAATGGCTCTCAAGTAGAGCAAGTTGATTCAAGTGTTGTAGGAAAGGAGGATCCACCATGTGAAGCAATCAAGCAATTAGCTATTGGTGATATTAGACCACAAGAAGAAGTCACTAAAGTGGAGGTTCCTCAAGTTGCTTGTTGCACCTATTTCCACTGACATGTACCTGATGCTACACTACAATCAAGCATCTGACTGCAACTCCAGAGCATGGCAGTGCCTGCACTTGAGGGCGGTAGTGCCGCACCTACATAGTTATAACACCCTCGGTGTTACCCTATACAATTTTTGCTAAAACACTGCATGAGCATTATACTTATATGTACTTGTGTGTAATATAGGTGTAAAGCAATATACAAAACTTGAAACGTTCAATTGAAACACCAAATGAATGTTACATTGCATGTCGTGTTGTATCACTTGGTGTTCTAAATGAATTTTTATTGAACAAAAAGGCTATAGAACGCATATGCAAAACTTTAATAAAGTCATAGAACAAGCTTTGGAGGTGACGGTGAAATACTCACGGTCGAGAATGAGAGTCACTAGCTAGGCATAGTTGGTAGCTTGGAAATCGAAAGTGATGCGAATCCGAACAAATAACTTAGTCATTTCTTAAGTCGGAAAACAGATCGACAAAGCAAGGTTTGGGAATTTTTATTGGAGGATCGGGTCAAGTGGTGGCATGGGTTTAGGGTTCGTTTTAGTAGCTTGACATGCCATCTTGTGCGTAAAATAGCTGGTTTAGCGATCGGAGCCTTGAGGTGAGTTTTTGGAATGCCTTAAAAAGAGTGCATGACACGGTTCCTACCTCCGGGTGTGGTCTCCGCCTCGGTTCGGCTTGGCACCGCTGCATGGGCCTACATAGCGCGTGCTGCCATGCCGATCGCACTGCCACTGTCGCACCTATGCACGCACGCCGTGTGCGATGCCCCACGCTGCTGGCCACGGCCTCCTGCAACCACGCTCTGGCATGCAACTCGCACCACCGCTACTGCCGTTACCACGCCTAGCCGCTCGCCCGCGCGCCTACCACTGCACTGGTCAGTCCTATCGATGGCCCCACACTGCCGGCCACGGCCACCTGCTGCCGCACCCAAGCCATGATTCACACACGCGCGCGCACGCTGCTATGGTGGGCCTGACCGCTCGTCCACCACTATCGTTGTCGCGGGCCCGCCATCCTAGTCAGTGCGTTGTCGCCGCTGCACCGTGTCGGTGCCTGCGTGGTCATGCTTGGCTCTGCCCGCACGTCACCTTGCCACGCGTGGGAGTGTTGCCTGCTCTTGCCATCACTTTGGCTCATCAACACCACACTGTTGCCTCCCCTAACCGGCGTCGTCCACTGTAGTGCAGTACTGAGCCATCGTCGACTTGTGGGTTATGGCATTGCGACCAAGCGCCTTGTGCATGTCTCGCTGTTCCCCTTTGCTCGTGCGCACTTGTGCTTGGAGTTGACGGCCACATCCCACCACAATAGCGCCGGGCCAACCTTGCCTAACTTCCATGTTCCTCTATCATCGGGCCATGCCGAGGCAAGCTCATAGCGTCAGCCAAATCCATGAAATTGCGTGAGCCTGTGGATGGAGTAGAGACCTAGCTATGTGCCGAACACTTCCACTACTGCTGCCAGCCAGTGTCGAGCCCCAATTTGAAGTTCCTTCACCATCAGTCACTTTAAGACTCCAGGGTAGCGCCGTTTAATTCCCCTAGCCCCATCCACCTCCGTCCAATTCATTGGCATGGTACCTTCGCTCTACTCCACTCTATCCCATGCGCACCCCATTTTGCCCTGCTGCTGCTTGCCTAGCGCTGCCACCGTAGTCGTGCCATTGTTGCCATCATGAGGCTTGCCGTGCGTGCATAGCCAGGCTCGCTCAGTCAGTCTCCGATCAAGCCGCCATGACCGGTAGGTTCGAGGCGAGTCATTGTTGCCCATCCTTGAGCTTGTTCACACTGTCTGTGCCTTGGCTCATGGGAATGCGCTGCCGTCATAGGGAGGAGTTTGCCACCGTGGAGAGAGCTCGGGACAGTGTCTGTGTTCACTGTCTTGCCTCCCACCGCTTTGGGTTGACGTCAAGGTGAGCATCAGCTCCTTAGGTAGGGCTATGAGGGTTTGGTGGGCCCGACGTAGCCACCCGGTGCCTGCGCCACCGTGCCAGTGCACGCACGGGTGCCGGGGGACTTGGCCGTGGTAAAGAAGGAAAATGGGAGGGTTATATTCGTAAGATCACTGTCTGTAGAAATAGTACCGTGGGCCTCGGCGTAGTTCGTCGGTAGGTCAGGGGCGTTTGCTCAAAACAGCCATCACGCGCGGGCCTTCCCACCGTGGACCGACATCGCTCGGCTAGGCCGTGCCCCTATGTGGGCCACACCTCTACATGGGCCGTGCCGCTGGTGCACGCATCGCACGGTTGTGGGCCGCGGTTTGAAGTTTGGTTTTCTATTTTCCAGCGCATTAATAAATGCTTATTCAATTTAGTTTTGAGCTAAACTTTGATAAATTGTAGTAAATCTTGTATGTGTCCAAAAATAGTAAAACAAAGTTTGTTAGGTTCACAAAAATGTAACCTATCTGTTAGTGTAGTTAGTTTACAGATAGCTATGATAGTGATAGGTTCAGAAATCCAAACTAGAGAGCTTAGTATTATGTAGATTAATATTGTAGGAATTTTTGTGTTAAATTGGTGATAGCTATAGCTATGAAAAATTTATAGTAGGCTCACTAAATTATTATGTACTTGCTATAAATTTTGTAGCCCTAGAGTAGGTTGATAAATATAGTAGCTATTATCCTTGTTTTATCATATATAGAGTAAATCTGTATTAGAAGTAAGAATACCTTTAGTTGCTGTTATAATGTATGTCATGCTTCATACTTGTTAGTGGTAACAGTAGGTAACTTAGTACCTTAGCCGGTAGGACTTGCTTAGTAACTTGATAAGATATAGTTTATTTAAGAGTTGTTGTTGTCGTATTAATAAATGTTGCATCATCATTTCATGCATGTAGATCACGAGTTGGTATAGTTCATGCCCGTGGACGAACCGGATTATGAAGAGGTCATTAAGGAGTACAAGGAGGAGATCCTTGTGCAGGAGGGAGCCCCAGAGCCTTTTGGTGCTGACTTTGCTGACCCGTCGCCTGCCCAAGGCAAGCCCTAGTGCATAACCCCTATTTTTAATGATCACTGAATATATATATGATGTACATTTAAGTTATAGGTATTTTATGGAAACTACATGCATAAATATATCTACCTATGAGTCCTACTAGTATCGGTCGAGTAGTTGCTATGCTCAGGATTTCGGTAGCACGAGTAACCTGTCGTTACTCGCAATAGGTGATAATTATGATCCCTCATGATAAAATGGTGGAAAGGAAATGTGGTGACCGGGTAGGGATATGGTTTGGGTATTGGTGGGTGTAAGAGGCTATGTCCTGTGGCCAATATGGCATAGCTTGGTTATATGTTTTTCCTGTCTGTGTCAATTAAGGACCAATCATTGCATAAGGCTCTAGGCAAGTCACAGACTTATTATCCTGAGCATATACTTGGGTATAGGCACAGGGAAGACTCGTTGCTCTCTTGTCATGGATTCGGCTCTTTTCGGACCGACTGATTGGAGGCGGGGATGGTGGAGGTCCTTGCACCGCACTGAGTCCGAGACTCAGGAGTGGAGGTTTGGAGTCCAAGTTTGGATAGGGACCTAGACACCCAGGACAGGAGGGTGATGGAGTAGTCCTGCTTGTGCCTAGGGTACAAGCGGGGCATGTGTTTTTGGGTACCCAGCTGGGGGCATTGATTTGTGAATCGCCGGCATTCCGGTATGGCTTGTCTATGGTTTAGCATCATAGTAAGAACTAAAAGATGGAAGGTGATGAAATGGAATTAATTGCTCAACTCTTGCTTGAAAGTAGAACATGTGCTTACATAGACTGGCTAGTTAATAAATTAATATGGCTAATAATAATAACACATATAAGGACTCACTATTAGTACTGCTTTCTGCAAAAAGGAAACCAGCAAACCATAAAGCTCATCATATCCTTTGGAGTTAGGAAATTATTCCCACTAGTTGGATAAGTCTTGCGAGTGTATTGTGTACTCAGGGTTTATTTACCCCTGTTGCAGGTAATGCATAAGGAGTACCATTGTGTGAAGGATTCTTCTGGTGGGCACAGACGGAATCCTTGTGTTCTATCGATAGCTGTTTTCTAGATGTTTAACTTCATTTCGCTGTTTATTAATCCGCACTCTGACATGTAATGTAATAATGTAATTTTTAAGAACTTTGGATGTATGAAATGGATAAGTATTGTAACTCGTTTTCATTATTGGATCCTTGGGGAAAATGTGGATCTTTCGGGCTCTCTCTCGGGGTGTGCCCGACGGATACCATCTGTTGTAGCTTGCTTTCGGGGTGCTTAGTGTCTGGTGGAAGATGAGGGCCTCCGTAAGTACATTATTTCGGGCAATTCTGCCACAATAGTTAGCAACAGCTGATTCAACTCTAGCTCGAGGACAAAACCTACAACCCATATTTGAGGAAGATGATGATGAAGATCTAGAAGATGAACAAGAGGCCATTGAGCATCCAAGGCTAAGGCAAACAATTAAACGGGATCATCCTGTTGACAACATCCTTAGGAGTCTTCAAAAGGGGATAACAACTCATTCATATTTAGCAAACTTTTGCCAATTTTACTCGTTTATTTCCTCTTTAGAGTCTCTTAAGGTAGAACAAGCACTTGGAGACCCGGATTGGGTGATGGCCATGCAAGAAGAGCTAAACAACTTTGAAAGAAACTAAGTGTGGACTTTGGTGGAATGACCCAATACCAATGTCATTGGCACCAAGTGGGTCTTCCGTAATAAGCAAGATGAGAATGGAGTTGTGACAAGGAACAAGGCAATGTTGGTTGCTCAAGGTTTCACTCAAGTAGAGGGCTTGGACTTTGATGAAACATATGCACCGGTGGCAAGACTTGAAGCAATTCGAATGCTTCTAGCCTATGCCGCTCATCACAACTTCAAGCTATATCAAATGGATATAAAGAGTGCATTTCTCAATGGCCCTATTCAAGAACTTGTCTATGTTGAGCAACCACCGGGCTTTGAAGATCACAAGTTTTCCAACCATGTCTACAAACTCCAAAAGGCGCTCTATGGGCTTAAGCAAGCACCAAGAGCATGGTACGAATGCCTTAAGGAATTCTTGGTTAAACAAGACTTTGAAATAGGCAAAGCCGATCCTACCCTTTTCATTCACAAAGTTGGCAAAGATATATTTGTGTGCCAAATATATATCGATGACTATTTGGTAGTACTAATCATTCTTTTTGTGATGAATTTAGTAGAATCATGACCAAAAGATTTGAGATGTCCATGATGGGTGAATTGAAGTTCTTCCTTGGATTTCAAATCAAACAAGTGAAGGATGGAATTTTTATTAGCCAAACGAAGTACACCCATGATAAGCTCAAGAAGTTTGACATGGTGAATGCCAAGCCTATCAAAACTCCCATGCCAACCAATGGACATCTAGATCTCAATGATGAAGGGAAAGCCGTGGATACTAAGGTATATCGCTCCATGATCAGCTCTCTACTTTATTTATGCGCATCCGGGCCCAATATTATGCTTAGTGTGTGCATGTGTGCTAGATTTTAAGCTAACCCAAAAGAGTGTCACTTAGTGGCCATTAAGAGAATCTTGAGATAATTAGTACACATTCCTAACCTTGGCTTGTGGTATTCTATGGGCTCTAGGTTTGATCTACTTGGGTATTTGGATTCCGATTACGCCGGTTGCAAAGTAGATCAAAAAAGCACTTTAGAGACATGTTAATTCCTTGGACAGTCCCTAGTGTCTTGGAGTTCCAAAAAGCAAAATTGTGTAGCCCTTTCCACCACCGAGGCCGAGTATGTTGCAGCCGGTGCATGGTGTGCTCAACTACTTTGGATGAGGTAAACCCTTCAAGATTTCGGATGTCACTTCACTAAAATCCTATTCTTGTGTGACAACGAAAGTACCATAAAGTTAGCCAACAATCCTGTAAGCCACTCAAGAACTAAGCACATAGACATCCGATATCATTTTTTGAGAGACCACGAAGTCAAAGGAGATATCGAAATTCGCCATGTGAGCACCGAAAAGTAATTAGCCGATATCTTCAATAAACCTCTTGATGAGTCAAGGTTTTGTGCGTTGCATAGTGAGCTAAATATTCTTGATTCTCGTAACGTGGTTTAAACTATAGCACACCTTGATTGATGAACTAGCATGGATAGGAGAAATGAATTGCAAAAGTATAAATATTATGCTTAAAATGTTTTATCATAAGAAACAAGTGCATTATGATAACTGTTTGTATTGATTATTTGTTGCTGATCATAGTGTGCTTGAGATATGTGTTCATATCCTATATATAGAGGTATTTAGTTAGTAACTAAATTTACTGTATTGGGAAGTGCGGTTGTGCCGCGTCTACCCTACGACAGTGCCGCGTGTGGACTGAGGTAGTGCCGCACTTTGAATTTCAATCAAAATTCAGCCCATGTCAGTAGTTACCATGGGGGCCCATTTACTCTTCTTATTTCACCTGGCCCTAGGGTAACTCTCACCTCATTCTCACTTGCAGCCGTCGTCTCTCTCTCTCCTTTCTCTTCGTCTCACGCACAGCACCATCATGCCATCTCCTTGCTACCGTGCCACCACTCCGGTTGTGCCATGACCTGCTACTACTCTTCCTCACCGATAGCAGCAGCAGCTCTAGCTCATGGGTGGAGCCATTTCATCTCTTTCCTCCTCAATTCGCGAAAACCAAGGTGAAACCCTAAATCCTTCCTAATCTATACAATGTGTCAATTCTAGTTGTCTTGGGGGGTTGATTGGAAGGTATATAGTAGTTTGGATGGTGTATTGAGGATTGATTGAAGTAGAAATCATGATTCATCTTTGGAACCAAACTGATTATTGTGGTAGTGCCGCACCCTCAGTGCGGTAGTGCCGCACCTCTATGGCAAAGATGGCAATGCTACACTCATGGTTCGATGGTTGACTCACTTTATCTATTTCACTCTACACCCAATGCTAAGATTCATGATTACTAGGCTTTCTCTCGATCATATCTAGATGAATCGATGACATAGACATGCATATGCTTTTTGAGATTGTATAGTGGGCTGGGAGTTAAATTATGAAGTAAGTTTAGTAGACAAGAAGATGCAAAGTGCAGTCTTGGTGAAAGAGCTGGTGTGGCAGTGTCGCTTCTAGGTGCGGCAGTGCCGCACATTTGGGGGCAGTACCTCATTAGCTACTTCTCTCACTTGCACATTGACTCTTCTTGATTACTTAACTTGCTTTTATAGGGTAACTCCTACTCTCCATTTATATAGTTTCTTATTTTGGTCTATGTTTTTGTGTAGATGGCCTCCGGAGGTGATGATGACTGGAGGAGGAAGAGGAAGATGATAGAGCCTCGAGATAAGCAGATGCCTCATTGTGGTCATGGCAGGACCACAGGGGGTAGCAGCAGTACAGCAGGCAGAGATGTTGCCAGAGATAGGGGAGGAGAGATCAAATGATCCAGGAGGAGGAGAACTTGAAGAGGGCTAGCTGCACTATTCCTCTAGGTGCTTGCCCAGATACTCCACCTCATCTTGAGGAGTTTGATAGGAGCTATATCAGAGAGTATTCTGAGGATGTAGTCATGAGGCATCCTATTGACACATGTGCTCATCCCGTGCTCAACTATACGGGAAAGCTGAAGATGGTGGAGGAAGCACGTGAGAATAATCCCTATGAGCAGCCAAAGGATTTGGAGATAGACTATAGGTTTTGAAATGAGTTTCATTCCAACTTCTATGCATCTATAAACTTGAACTCCAAGAAATCCAAAGTTGTCAAGATGCAATATGTTGATTGGGAGGAGATGAAGGCAAAGAATGAGCCAGAATTCAATAAGGTGATCAAGGCTTGTGAGTTGTTTGGCCTCACTGATATTATGAGCTTAAGATATAATTAGAATGAGGAAGTGCTAGCCCAGTTCCATGCCACTTTCTTCTATAGTATCTACACTGATGAGATTCACTGGAAGACTAAGGGATGACATTATAGAGTTGATTTTGTGACTTTCAGCCGGATCCTTGGTTTTGGAGAGGAGGAGCGGGGCTTCACTTACACTCATGATGAGGCTAGAGGTGAGATCCATGACATTACATATATGTGGATTGACAGGAGAAGTGCAAATGGGAAGATCAGTGGCCTGAGGAGCTATTATTACATTCTAAAAATTTTGATCAGGCACACTATCAATCCCAAGGATGGAGCAACTTCTGATCTTAATGGATATGTGAGGAATGTGCTTGCTAGATTTGCTCCTGGAGGTGACGTGTTTAATGTCCCTCGCTTCATGTGGCATGAGCTGAGGACCGCCATGGAGGATGGGAGAAAGGGGATAGCCTATGCCTCCTATCTCATGTTTATGATTGAGAGGGTCTCTGGCTATAGATTTGAGAAAGATATCTTCACACCGTCTATAAAATTGAGAAGACCCAAAGAGCAGGTTCTAGAAGGGCAGTGAGACGCTCTCCATCTATTGAGGACGTGCCTGAGTCATCCCGATCTAGGCCTCGCAGGGAAAAGAAGATGGAGAAGTTTGGGAGATGGATTAAGGTCATCTTCCCCACATGCACTTATGCAGCGAGGACCACATATCAGGACCGGTTAGAGAATCATGAAGCCAACCGGGAGGCTAGAGAGCGTGTAGGGCTGCCACCTCTTTCTTCACTTTAGTCACCGCCGAGGTTTGATGACCTCCCTAGTCTTTCTGAGACAGATTCAGAGGATGAGGATGAGGAGGAGCAGGAGCAGCCAGAGCTTGATCCTCACATGAGTTTGAGGTCCACCTTGTAGTCCATGAGGAGGAGCGCCAGGCATGAGCGCCACACTTCGACCACTCATCACCAAGGGAGGGCGATGGTGTCTTCTTCTTCCTCCTCCTCCAACGATAATGATGATGATGGTGGAGAGGAGGATGTTGCAGGTGCTAGTGGAGCTGCTGGTGGGGATGATGTCGATTGGGACACCATCCAAGAGGATGAGGAGTGAGTGTTGGTCTTTCTTATTTTCTTCTCTTTTTGGTGCTTTATGCTAAAGGTGGAGAAAATTAGAGGGGTCAACAACTTTTTTGACTCCTTGGAGGTTGCTGCAGCTAGAGTAATGTTCATATCCGTTTAGAGTAGTCTTCGTTAGGTGAGAGTTTGAGAGTCCATTAGAAACTCTATTTATATAATAATGCTACTTAAGTACTTTTTATATGTATAGGATATAGACATATATTAATCTATGTTGTTGCTTATGATGCAACTGTGCTAGAATGTATATCTTTATATGTATCACATGCTGTGTGGTGTCTGTTCTGATATGTGCTGTTACAGCAAGTGCGGCAGTGCCGTACTCTGGTGCGGTAGTGCCGCACCCAGCTGCAACAACAAACCATGTTGTGCATAAACTATCTTTTGCATTATGTTTTACATACCTGACACAGTATACAGCACCCCATAGGAGCATGGATGTAGGGGAGCCCCATCACTTTTACTAAAATGTGAATCTTGGCTTCTTATGCCAATTTGAGAATTCAATTCTCTATTCACATACTTAGGGGGAGGCTCTACATCCTTGGCTCGAAAATCTCAGTATTTATTTTATATCTTTTGTAAGCTCTAATTGGGTTGTCATCAATCACCAAAAAGGGGGAGATTAAAAGTGCAATCAAGCCCTAATTGTGGGTTTTGGTGATAATGACCACGCAATTAGAAAACTAATGAGATTTATCGAGATGACAAGCAGGGAATTCATGTTCGAGGATGCTATACAAAATGGAGGAGTCCCAAATTATAAATGTAGATGGCATCAAACAAAAAGGAGGTTTCAATTCTTTTATATTTTGAATTTGAGTATAGGAAATGCCGTACTATAAAGGGGGACACGGTGCTTAAGCTAATATGTGCTACCAAGTGCTCAAACATGCACATGCATCCTCAGATTCACAGCCAAGACAGTCTACACTTCACTCTTACCTTTGCTGTCTTGTGTGGTGCGGCACTGCCATACTTGAAGAGAGGCACTGTCGTGACTTAAGTGACTGTTGGGGGCTAGGGGGTATTTATACCCTTCCCCTTCCTTCCCAATGGTACACTGCCTCTTCGTCCTCACTTCAGTACGACCAAAACAGAGTAGGAGCTCTCTCTCTCCATTGTTGACCTCATGCCCCCAAGCAAATCCATTGATTTCCCCATCAATCCTTGAGGGAAAAGGGTCCCAAACTCGATTAGAGAGCAGCTCCATTGATTCCCTAACTCTAAAGAGCACTTGGTTCATGTTTTGGCCAGCGATTGTGTTTGTTACTCTTGGAGCTTGGCTCCTAGCCGGCTAGAGCGTCGCCCGTGGAGCTTGCCAACTTGTGTGGAAGCCTCGAGAGATTTATAACCATCTCTTGAAGCTAGTAAACTCACTCCTCATCTCAAGAGTTAAGTCTCTTGACTAGAGAACGAGGAAGGGTTGGAAAGCCCTAAGCCTTAGTGGTAAACCTGAACAACGTGGAGGTAGGCAAGCCTTGGTGGTGAGCCAAACTACGGGATAAATCATTATGTCACTTGTGCTTGATTTACATTACTTGCATGACATGTTATGGTTGAGGTGATTTCTAAGGTTTTTAGTCGATTTACTTGTATGTGGTGCTCCTACTACTTCTAGCTCTTGACTGTGATTGTCATACCTGCAGTAAGCTAGGAAATTTCTCCAATCTAAGTTTTCATTCACGGATTCTGAACTGTGACTCGAAGTTGTCTGCAGGTGCGGCAGTGCCGCTGTTCTGGCCCAGCAGTGCCACCCTCCAGAGCGACAGTGCTGCTAGGTGAATTTGATAAAAGTTTGAGTGTTTGTCTTGACATGTCTATTCACCCTCCCCCTCTAGGCCAACCAGAGATCCTACAAAAGGAAAAGGGTTTAGCATGTAGAGTTGTCTCAATAATTCTAAACGTCCTTGGACAAGCAAGACACCAAGGACACAACAAGCTATTTTTTCAATATGATAATCAAAATATATATAGTACTGCTAATAAGAATTTAACTTGCAGCATATGTTTAGTTCATAAAAGATAACTATAGTACAACAAAGAAACTATAAAAGAACGGTAAAATAACTGTTACGATTGCCTTAAATAGAACACTAATGTTTCAATGCTTTTTTTAAAAACCACCTTCGAGCATTTCTTAATGCAAAATTTTCAAGAACAATATCGAGATCAATGTTGTCCAAAACATCCTTTTTAATGTTGCATATAACCAAGTCATTCAATCTTTCTTGTAGCATAGTTGACGGGAACATGGAGTGATGGAAATTTAGAACGAGACTAACTTGATTAGAACAAAACTTGCAAACATTCTCTACACCATGCGGGACGATTACATCAGCATAGTCTATGTCAACTAGCAGAAATGACTCTGCACTGAGCGGGACAACAACATCAGCAACCTTTATGTCAACTAACAGAAACGGCTTTAGTGCAACGGGTTATACTGTTGTAGTGACCCGTGTTTTTACTCCCTCTGTCTAAAACCATGATCAACATTATTCTCGTTAACTTGTGGTTAGGTCACGCCTTCACCTTTCTGATGTCAGAAACATGTTGTTTATCTTTTTCTAGATTAAATGAATTTGCCTAAATTTCTAACTATCCACAAACTAGATAAGGAATTTTTGGTAGCTGGCTTTTTGAACACGCCGAAATCGAATGTTTTTTAGGACACACGTTATAAGAGATGGTGTCACAGGTGCAAGCTATGGCTGATCGCTATGCATTGCTATTTCGTTGCCGAACCTAGATCAGTAGGACCGCATACTCCTAATGAGGCTTGTGCATTCCATGATGCTGATACAATGTTCAAGGGGGACAATAATCAGCGTGCTTGGTGACAGCATAGCTGATGCATACATGTGGTTGCCTACTAGAAAGGAAATGTGGGATGCACTTGAGGCCAAATACGAAGTTTATGATGCTGGCAATGGGTTGTATATTATGGAGCAGTTTTATGACTACAAAATGATTGATGGTCATTATTCTATAGTAGAACAAACTCATGAGATACAAACGTTGGCAAAAGAGCTTGCGAATATTGGATGTGTGTTGCCGGATAAGTTTGTGGTGGCATGCATTTTTGCTAAGCTGCCACAAACTTGGACCTACTTTTCTACTTCCCTAAAACATAAGAGACAAGAGTTCGACATTGCTGATCTCATTGGATTTTTGGATGTTGAAGAGAAGGGGAGAGCAAAGGATGCTCGCGATAAGAAGGTTGTTGAGGGGAATTCTATTGCGTACGTGGTGTAGAAAATCCTCAAAATTCCCACAACTCCTCTAAGAAGAAATTCAAGTAAGAACTCAAACAAAATACCACTATCACCTTCAAGAAGAAGAGGAACAAGGAGAAAGAAATTTTCTACACTTGGGGCAAACCTTGGCATTATGCCTAGGTTTGCGAGGAGAGCAAATGGAAGCTTAAGAAAAAGTCTGTAAACATGGTTGAGAGGCTGAGGGAGGAACATCGAGGTACAGTAAGTCTTTCGCCTGATTGGTGGGCCGACACATGTGCTAATATTCATGTGTGTGCTGACATTTTCTTGTTTCTCTTATGAGGTCAGGCGGACTTCCTCCTTACTGTTGGGGAACGGAGCACGTGCAACTATTCCTAGTGTTGGTACGGTTGATCTGAAGCATGCTTCGGAAAAGATCGTGCAACTGAAGAATAAAGTGTTGCATTTCTCCTCTATAAGGAAGAATTTAATTAGTCGCTCTCTACTATGTAGATAACATGTAGAGATGGTTCTAAACTTGTATTCGAGTGGAATAATTGTGTACTTTTAAAGTATGGAACGTTGGTTAGTAAAGTCAATGAGAGCAGAAGCGTGTTTCGTCTGTTGTTTTAATTCTGTGACCATGTGAGCAGTGATATTGAGTCGAATCGTTTGACATACATGCACGCATTTTAAACTATTTGCGTTACAAGGAAATTAAGTAGGTTGACAACCAAAGTAACTAAGTAGTGAAGAGCTAGTCTTTTTACCCGACTCCTTATTTGATTCTAAAATTCTTTGGATTTTTAGGATGAAGGGACTAATTTTTAGCCATCCAAATGCACCCTAAATAGTTGCGGTTTCCCACCCCAAAAAAAGGGAAAAGACAAATAAAAAAACTACTACACATTACCTTTTTCTATTTTCGTTGCTACACATTGGTATGGAGATTTGGTTTCCACATGCCAAAGTCACCCATCTGGAATCCGGATACCCCAAAAGAGCAGAATCAGGAGGGGAAAAGAAAGGAAACGGGGAATAAAGCAAGAAAAAAAAACAAACACCACACCAGTGTGGCAAGTAAAATAGCTTTCCGGGCGTCCTCTTTCTCCCGACGCGCGGATGCATGCATGCCCACTGCTGCTCGCCCTCGCCCCCATGCCTTCCATGCGACGGCAAAAGTCGTCGGCACCTTTGCTTTGGAAGGAAGAAGGCGTGCAGCAGGCGCCGCCGGCCGGGCAAGGTGGCTTCCACTACCGCACTAGTCTACTCCTACGCAGCAAAAGGCACGGTATCAGTATACTCCGTATATCACAAATTCACAACTGAGAGTTAGCAGAGCTTTGCAGACTGCAGATAGACCACAGATAGACTGATACAGCACACTGCACGCAGGCAGGGCAAAATGCATGGCTCGCCATTGCTAGCAGTTGGGTGCACTGCGAGTTGTTTATTCTGGTAATCGTAACCCTGTAGCATGTTTGCGTGCGTTACGCTTGGCGGTGGATGGAGAGAGACAGAAAATGCATGCGCCGTGGTTTTACAATGCAGGTGCGTGTGCTTTCAGTGTGTACGGCTGTGCTTTGGCGTTCTCCTTTTGTTTTGCTTTGGTCTGGGAAAGGAGGAGTTGATGCCGCTTTAGCGCAGGCAAAACAAGCTAAGGTTGGGGTTGGCGCTCCCAAAGCGTGCTTACCGCTTTAGATCGAGGAGCTAGCTGCTTATTGCTTGCTCACAGCCTGCCTCCTCAGCCTCACAGAGGTTAGTTATTAGTTACATTGCATAAACACTGTTTTTTTTTGTTGCATAATTCTCTTGCATGCGTGCATGCATTGCATCTCGCTTTGCTTTGCCCCGCCGTACCCGTAGCACGCATGCATGCAGGTGCAGCAGTGGCCGGTACTGAACCTTCAATTGCAGTGGGGCTCCACTGTGGACAAAGAGTGCAACAGGCATGTACATGAAGTGGAGTCGAGTGTTGCCGGCACTCGGCAACAAGAGAGGATGGCCGTGGGGGGCCATGCTCATTGCTGAATGGCGTGCGTGCCTGCAGTTGCCTGTTGGATCGGTGGAATGAATGAAAAAGATTAAATACGACAGGCAGCGGCGGCATGATGGCGTTCAGTTCGTTCGTGGGGTGATGCGGCCGGCCCGGCCGGGAAGAAGAATGATGGCGCGGTTGACAACCCTCCTAGCTGAATTCTCCCCGATCATTACGTGCCGTCCTCTGTCGGTCGGCCTCTCTCTGCGTTAAACGGAAAAGCTAGCGTTTCCTCCAACTTTTGCCCCGACGATAGCTCATAGCTAGTAGGTGTCAGAGTTCCTAGCTGCAGCCTGCAGGCATGCATGCCTCTGAAAATTCCTAATGCTTCCTGCTGCCTGTCTGCCTCCCACGCAAAGTCACTCATGTACGAGTACGACTTCTCTGATGAGGACGGTGGAAAGTGTCTGTCTCGTTATCTCGTAGAGTACTCCGTAGTCCGTAGTGGACTGGAGAGAAACCATACAGGAGTCTGCCGTTGCAGCGTGTCCGGTTCCACGGCTTATAATCACAAGAGATTACTCCGACTGATCAGTGAGGATGCACAAGAAAAGCAGGGGCGGATTAATGTGAGGCCTAGCTCCTCCACGCCTCCAGCGGTAAGAAAAAAGTCCACATTACCTCCATCAACTTTCGCGAAAGTCTGTTTTTCCTCACCAAACTTCAAAACCAGACAAAACACATCCTCAACTTTTAAAACCGTTCATTTTAGCTCCTTGGCCCTGTTATAAGCGGTTTTAAAGGCGGTTTTGTCTTTTTTTATTTATTTCGACTGAATCTTTGAAAAATCACAGTAAACCACAGAAAAAAAAACATAAATTGGAAAATCCAATTTTGTTAGACTCCACGTGAGTAAATCTACACAGTGAACATATAATATGGTATGCTTTAGTACAAAGTTTTTGCTATGGCTTCAGATCTATGTTTTTCTGTAATTAATTGGAATAATTCATAGCTGCAGTTTTATGGTCCGATTAGGGTGAACTTTTTATGGTGGGCTAATTATTGTATGCTTAAACTGTAGTAAAAATTTCATACTCATTAGATCATGTATAACTTATAGATTTTGTTTAGGTTTATGCTTGTTAAATATAAATAAATCTATAACTAAGCTATACATGATGAAATGAGTATGAAATTTTTACTATAGTTCAATCATATAATAATTAGTTCACCATAAAAATTTCATCATAATTGGACCATAGAAACTGCAGCTATGAATTATTCCAATTAATTACATAAAAGCATAGATCTAAAGCCACAGCAAAAACTTTGTACTAAAGCATACCATATTATATGTTCACTGTGTAGATCTACTCACGTGGAGTCCAAGAAAATTGAATTTTCCATTTTATGATTTTTCAAAGATTCAGCCGAAATAAATAAATAAGAAAAAGATAAAACCGCCTTCAAAACTACTTATAATATGGCCAGGGAGGTAAGATAAACGGTTTTAAAAGTCGAGGAGATGTTTTGCCATGTTTTGAAGTTTAGAGAGAAAAGGCGGACTTTCACGAAAGTTGGGGAAATAATGTGGATTTTTTCCTAGCGTGCGAGAATCATGGTCCCAAGGAAATGAAGCAGCCCGGCAGAGCTGGGCCGTGGGGCAAGCTGGGCTTGCACGGCTTTGGGCCCATCCTCACCCGCCGCATCTGGTCCCATGGCACCATCTGGTCGCCAGCCACGGGGTAAACTCAATAGTTACTGCTGTGCAGCAGCTGCAGCAGTGGAGTTTTACACAAGAACAACATTTCGACCCGTTACAGTTGTCCTGAGTGAGCTCAACAGGGTGATTTTCCTTTTTTTTTTTAGGATAGTAGGGGGACACAAACGAATAGAGCCTTGCTTCTAGCTACAAGCGTACCTTCTGTACAAACAAAGTAGAGATGGAAGCTCTATTGAAGGGTTAAACATTGATTGGAATCCTGAAGCACTGAAGCAGGTGTATAACGAACACTATCAATCAATGTTCGCCTTCCTGCTTAAGGTGGAATCCTGAAGCAGGAGGCAGAGTACCCTGGTGTTCGCCTTCCTGCAGCAGGTGTCGTCCCAGATCTATGAAGCGAACATTGATTGGAATCCTGAAGCAGGAAGAGGCAGGGCTGGGCCGTGCAGCGGCAGCGGTAGCAAGAGGGCCAACACAACTATGGCCCATCACCCAGCGTGCCTGGTCCCTAAGACGGTCTCCAACGCAAAACGCGCAAACACAAAATGCGTCCTCCATAGTGTTTTAGCTAAAAGAAACAAGCTCTAACAGAAGACGCAAACAAAGCACCCATTTTACGTACCAGGCGATCCAGAACGCAAATAAGCGTCGTCTCTCTCCACGACGCAAATCTTCGGGTGGAGCGACCGGCGCCGGGGCCCGGCGCAGGGCTTCTCGGCGTGGTACAAACCCTTCCCGCCGGCGCCCGGCGGCGACCCCGACGAGCGCTACACGCTGGACGAGATCGTCTACCACTCCAGCTCGGGAGGTCGGAGCGGAGGGAGGAGAGGAGGAGCGCGCGGAGGAGGTCCGGAGGCAGCGGGAGCGCGCGAAGGAGGTCCGGTGGCCCGCGGACGACGACGGCGAGGCGGGACTGCGACGGTCCTGTTCCATGACGCAAATCTCTAGCAAGGCCGTGCGCTCCTCTCTTCCTCCTCTTCTTGGTTGGCGGCGGTAGGGGCAGAGGCCGAGCCGTGGGGCTGGGGGACGAGCACGCCGTCTGGTTGGAGGACGAGCTCGCCGCGGTGAGGCTGGGGCCGGAGCTTGCCCGCACGATGGCGGCGGGTCCAAATATCGCCTAGCACAGCGACACCAGGTCCGAAGTCGCGCGTTGAGGCTGGGGCCGGATCCAGAGCTCGCGCTGTGAAGTTAGCTCGCACGGCGACGGCCGGCCCGAACCCCGCTCCTCTTCTTCCTCAACACTGACAGCCACTCCCTTCTTCCTCAAGCTCCTCCTCGGACAACGGCGAGGAGGGCCCCGCGCGGCCAGGCAGGACCACGCGCGGGGAGCCATCGGCGCGGCGAGGAGCAGACGGCGCTTGGCTAGGTGGCCTTCTACGTTGAACTTTTGCGTCCGCTGTAAGAAACGTGAAGTTTTTGGGTGCGTGGCCTTTTTCTTACGCACGACCTAAATCAACGATTCTCGTCTTTTGGTTGGGGATGTTGTCTGCAATGGGCGTTCCTATGCCGGGTCGATGCATTTAATTCGAGGATAGGACCGGGTCTTCACACTGTGAGCCTGATTCGAGCAAGGCCCCGCGCCCATCTATGGAACCCGGTTCCAAATCTTCACCTCCTCTTCTCTTTCCTGCCGTTGCTGCTCCCGCCGCCAAGATGAAGTCGTCAGGGACAGCTGGGCAAAGGTGACGACGGGCGGCGCCGCGGCGGCGGACTTGGACCAGCGACCGGCGGTCGGCGGTGGGGACTCTGGAGCTTGCAGATCTTGCAGTAGAGAGTGTCCTGGAAAGCCGCCGTGGTGAAGACTCTGGGCGGCGGCGAGCGTTGGAAAGCAGCCGGGGATCGGGAAGAGGAGCCGAATCGCGGGAGGGAGGAGGGGTAGCCCTGGGCAAATTTAACCGAGAACCGAAAACCGAACCGAAAGAACCGAAACCGAAACCGAAAGAACCGGAACCGAAAAATTCGGTTCCTTATTCGGTTCCTGATATTGAGGAACCGAAATAACCGAAGAAAATCCAGTTCCTATTCTCGGTTAACCGAATTAACCGAAAGAACCGAATTACATGAATTATATTTCACTTACTTGTATTTTGTAGGATTATGTTTGGTTTATGTGTAGTGTTTTATATTTGAACTGCTATATATTTGTGTTACTATGTTACTATTGTTTTCTTATATATTATTATTATTAAAAATAAATATAGTGTTGCATAAATTGGCCTTAGAACAAGTATATTTATTATTGTCTTGAGGTCTACTGAAAAAATTCGGTTAGAACCGGAACCGAACCGAAATAACCGAGAACCGAAATCCTCGATTCCTAAAATTTTTTGGAACCGATCAGTTCCTGTTTTCTAATAACCGAATTTCATCAATAACCGAGAGAACCGAACCGAAACCGAACCGAGAAACGAACGCCCACCTGAAGGAGGGGATCGGGAACAACGAAGAAGGGGATCGGATGGTTTTTGATGGGCGTGGGGCCCACGTATCGACCCAGCCCCGATTCCATACATCGCTGGTAGTATAACAGCTGATGTCAAATCGTTTGTGGGACCCAGCTAAGGCCCAGCCCCGACTACATACATTGGAGACGCTCTAACATCGCAGCCCACTCCTCGGCTGCTCGCCCGGCCCGCCACTGGGTGAACGCGGAGGTGGCTCCTATCAGGCTATCAAGCAGTACTTCTTTTGTTCCATCTGTGAAGCATTCAACGAGTATCTATAACCGGATGATATATGTTAAAAAAAATCCAACTCATATGTCAAACTCAGCATCCTTGTCCGGGGATCGACCACTCATAAGGATTTGTTTAACTCTACGCCAAATGTATTCAATACATCCCAACCTGAATAGATTGAGAGGGGTTCAAGAAAAAAATAGTTGATTTTTCTATCTCGGTCTTTTTCGACTCAATGCATCCAAACAAGTCATAAACTAAAAAGGAATTGTTGGCGCCCGTATGTTCGATGGGATAGGATTACGGCACCGAACGGCCCATCACAAACGCGCACTGCAGTTCTTCCCTGTCTGCCCCGTCTTGCCCCGCCCCTGTCCACCTCGCCCCGCCCCGCGTCGCTCCTTTCCCCTGACCTCCTCTCTCTCTCTCTGCGCGAGCGGGACCCGGAAGCTGGGATGAGGACGAGCACGCCCCGTCCGCAGGACCCCAGGCGTGCCGCCACCCCATCTGTCGCCCCTCGGCTCGCCGCACCCCTTCCCACAGCGCCCGAGCCGTGTGCCAATGGCTCTCTGAACATACCTTTGAAACACGAAACACTTGCAACATCAAATACTTGAATGGAACACACGGCTGAAGCAGATAAAACATTTGGAACATACATTTGCATTATGTGTGTGAAACATATGCAACATCCGGATAAAACACTTGCAATTTGCAACATAAGACCGAAACATTTCGAACATACTGCTGCAACATATGTGTGAAATATATGCAACATCTAGATAAAAATGCTTGCAACATACGTCTCAAATAGATGAAACATTTTAAACAAACGTTTGCAACATGCCTCTGAAAACATGCAACATGCCTCTGGAACACTTTGCAACATATGCAACATCCCGATCTATTTTTGCAATATCCATATAAAACACTTGCAACATACCTCTGGAACATCTGAAACACATTAATACTACGCTTGCAACACGTCAGGCGCGACACTTTAGTGGGAGGCGGCCACCATGTCAGGCGCGTTGAGGAACTCGATAACTGCCTTGATGGGCAGATCGGGGATGGGAGGTGGCAGAGCGAAGAGCATCACGGGCTTGGCTGCCGCGAGCTTCTTCTGCGGGGGCACACGGGAGCCTCGATGCAAGTGCGATGTACGGCACGGCTGCGACGCCCTTGCGGTCTCCAGCCGCAGGAGGAGGTGACGAGGAGGATGTCGGTGCCGGCTCCGGCGATGAGGGCAGGGGCGGGCGCAACTCCAGCGGCGCAGCCTAGCGTCGCGGAGGCGAGCGAGGACCCAAGGCGGAGGAAGCGGAGGTGGTCGTCGCCGGAGAAGGCGAGCGGCGGGCGAGTGGTAGAGAACGTCGCGACGGCCGTGCTAGTTAGGAATGTCGCCGCCTTTTTTTTAAATTTGAGAAACGGTGAAAGAACGAAGATAAAGGGAAAAAAGACTTATTGAGGTAGTGCACAGGCCCACGAAGCGCGGCATCCGAGCCGAAACTAAGAACACATGTGACGTGGGTTTTGACTTCCAAAGTTGGATCGAATACCCTTGTATCCTGCTCTACCTTTATGGTGTATACGAACACTATCATTCTTTCGACATGCATAAGCGATTATAATCCGAGCAATCAAGCATATGCAGACGCATTTACATACACGAATGCTCACCTCGTACGACGTATTGATCAGTTGCACATACATACAGATTATATTCACACACCGTGTCTACACACACAACAAATTACTCTTCCTCTCCGGACAAGCCTAAGCTCACCGGCGTGCCGGTCTCCGGTATCCAGTCCGCGCCGTGCAAGAAGTGGCCCACCGTGAACTGCAGCGCCTTGTCCTTGCCCATCACGTGGAACCCCCGCATCTCCTTCCGCCCGGTGACGTTGGCGCCGTCGCCGGCGTTCCTGAACTCGCCGAAGAAGGCCGTGCCCAGGTCGTCCTTGCCCTCCCAGGGCATGTACCCCTGGCCGTGCACGAAGCCGTCGATGATGGACTCCATCACCACCGTCCTCGCGAACTCCTTCCACGGCCGGCCCAGGTACGTCTTGACCGGCGCGGACCCGGACCCGGACCCGGACTTGTTGCTGTTGCTGCTGGCGAGCTGCTCGTCGGCGACGATCTGGCTCCGGTGGATGACGAAGCCCGTGGTCTGCTGGTGGTCCCGCCGCGACTGCGCGGTGACCACGGCCGGCTGGCCCTGCCGTGGCTGCCGCACCAGCAGCAGGCAGCGCTGGAACACGGCCGCGGCGTCGCCCATGATGAAGTCCACGGTGCCGGAGATGACGCAGCTGCGGTAGAACTGGCGGTACGCCTGCGCGAACAGCGTGTCCTGGTTGCCCTCGATCCGGCAGTTGAAGAAGATGGCCTTGTCGCCCTTCACCCGCAGCGCCAGCGCTTGCTGCTTCTCCACCCCCGCCGTGTTCCGGATGCCCAGCTTCATCGCCATGAAACTGTCGCCGTCCACCGCTGCATGCAGTGCAGGCATGTTATGGTGGATGATCCATGCCAATGCCATGCCCATGCGTGTTCCAATCAATCAACCAATGAAATATATACCAAAAGTGGCGGTTCTCCACATCCTGATGCCGTCCACGATGTTCTTGCTGCCCGTTACGATGGACCTCTTGGACCCGTCGCCGTACATGGTGATGTTGGCCAGCCTACCGGTGATGTTCACCGTCTCGTCGTACACGCCTTCCTTGACGTAGATGAAGTACCTGCCTATGTACTTCTCCGGCATGGCGTCCAGCGCGGCGGAGATGTTTGTGAAGTCGCCGCTGCCGTCCTTGGCCACCGTCACGTTGGGCGTGAGCGCGGCCTTGCGCCGCCCGCCCTTGACGCCGAGCAGCTTCCGCTCCTCGTTGGGCACCCACGTGGGGAATGACGACGACGCGGATTCCCCCTCTTCCTCGAGCTGACGGTTGCTGCCCTTGCCGTTCACGTCGTCGGGGCTGCCGCCGTTGAGGTCGAGCATGGAGGCCAGAGCGGCGCCCTGCTTGATGATGGCGAGGGCGTTGCTGGAGATCTCCCGCGCCTTCTCCATGGTGCTCTTCACCTCGTCGCGGACCTCCCCCTTGGGGAACATGTCGACGCAGGAGCCCTGGAAGGTGATCACCGCGCTGAGCCAGGCCTGGAGGTCCTGCGCGGGCCCGTCCACGCCGCGCCACGCGATGCTGTGCAGCGCGCGCTCCACGTTGCCCCGGCAGTCCTCCAGGAGCATCCGGCAGTCGTGGATGGCCTCCCACACCAGGGTGTCGTTGCTCTGCCGCACCGCGTCCAGCACGGAGGAGCGGTTGAACCCGTCCGCCAGCGCGCGCTCCGCGGCGGTGATCGCGGCGGCCGCGGCGGCGTGCGGGTGCTCGGCCGGGTCCGTCCGCGATAGCGCCAACTCCAGCGTGTCGCGGCACGTGCCCTGGAAGTCCGCGGGCGCGCAGAAGAGCTCCACGCTGCGCATCGTCTTGATCATGTTGCGCTTGCTCTCTGAGTCGTAGCCGGCCCTCTCGTTCACGAAGAACACGACCGTCCCGATCACCATGGCCACGAGCAGGCACACCGAGAGCACGCCGACGACGAGCCTGTTGCGCGACTGGCCGCCATCGGACGACGACATTGGCGTTGGCGTTGGCGCGCGCAACGGGAGCCCGACGCCGCCGCGCGAGCCAAATCCGGATCGGAGGGCACGACGTCGACGCGGGACGCGGCACGGGGCGTCAGTTGGACATATGCATGGAAACGAACGTGCCCAACGACCACCACCGCCAAGTGGCTATGATTAGGAAGAAGAGCAAGTTTGTTTTGTCTTGCCTGATGATTGTTTGGTACAGAGTTGTGGTTTACCCTTGTTCTCAGGAAGAGGCTTGTGTTGGATCTGTGCCGGGAAGATTCTACACCCGGGCGTGGCTTTTCTCTCCCTTTTTTTTTGAAAACTTATTAAATACTGCCAGAGTGAGAACTTTTTATTTATAGAGCATGTTATTCTAGGCCAATAAGCAGTTTCATCCTTATGTTTTGTAGGAGGCTCAGTTTTATCCACTACTTCTTCCGTTTCAAGTTTTAAGTTGTTTTAAATTTGTTCTAAATCAAAATATATCTCACTATGACCGAATCCAGAGAGAAAATATAATAATAATATATACAATACCACACAAACACACTATTCTAATATATTCACAGTGATCTAATGAACCTAGTTTGATATTTTATATGTTTACTAGCAAATATGTCCGTGCGCCGTAACATGATCCAATATGTCATGTCTACAAGATCTAATACATCTTGGAATCAGATCTAATACCATTGCTAAACATGATTCGTTCTAACTTATATAAGCACATGTCATAAGTTCGGTCACATAAGGCACATTGTGGATCGATATTTCAACAACAACAACAACAAAGCCTTTAAGTCCCAAACAAGTTGGGGTAGGCTAGAGTTGAAACCCAACAGAAGCAATCAAGGTTCAGGCACGTGAATAGCTGTCTTCCAAGCACTCCTATCTAAGGCTAAGTCTTTGGGTATATTCCATCCTTTCAAATCTCCTTTTATTGTCTCTACCCAAGTCAACTTCGGTCTTCCTCTGCCTCTCTTCACGTTAATATCCTGACTTAGGATTCCACTACGCACCGGTGCATCTGGAGGTCTCCGTTGCACATGTTCAAACCATCTCAACCGGTGTTGGACAAGCTTTTCTTCAATTGGCGCTATCCCTAATCTCTCACGTATATCATCGTTCCGAACTCGATCCCTTCTTGTATGACCGCAAATCCAACGCAACATACGCATTTCCGTGACACTTAGCTGTTGAACATGTCGTCTTTTTGTAGGCCAACATTCTGCACCATACAACATGGCAGGTCTAATCGCCGTCCTATAAAACTTGTCTTTTAGCTTCTGTGGATCGATATTTCGGCTGTTAAAAATCTCATAGTCCATTAGGTTTGTCGCGCTAGACTGCTCAAAACCGGATAGCTTTTACAGCCTGTTAACTGTGACAGAACCGCCCAATTTATACAAGATCAAGTACGGTTGTCCCCGCTAACACGTTGACACACCCATACTTTCACTCATATAAACCCGGTAGTCCGCCGAGTGTCCCGAAAGACCTCGGTAAATCAACATCACAACCAAGATCGCGTGATTAAGCAAATACACATCACATACATCGAGTTGCAGCGGAAAATAATATTACAAAGGGGTTAACAAATAATAGTACAAGTTTGGGTTTCAAAATTGCTTAGTGAAAACAACATAGCTTTCAAATGATTACATTAATATAAGTTCCAAATATATTGCTAGCATAGTGACATCATCCGACAAAAGCATATAGATGAGAAGTAAGTATAGAATCACCGAGCCCACCGGTGGTTAGCCACCATCATCAACAGGTCGAGAACATCACCTGCAACAAGGTGGGATAAATCCTGAGTACTCGAATGTACTCAGCCAGACTTACCCGTCTTAAACCAAAATAAAGCGACACCAAGGATTATGCAAGGCTTTCTTTAGTGGGCTAGCTGACTTATTTGCGAAAAGCATAAGCTATCATGAAGAAACCATTTTAAATACTCTGCATCATCTTTATTATGACCTATCCATCTAGGTAAGCACCTGTACTATAGCAATCACTTGATTAACCAATAACATCCAGTTACCAATTTAGATTTAGCATATCTCATACCATCCAGATAACCATCATTGTTCCATAATAATTACTACGATGAAGTAACTCGAGTCAAGTGCTCACTATCCAGGAGCGATGGCGATTCGAATCGATTCCTAACCAGCTGGTGATTTATTCCTTACACAAACCTCACTCACCCGCTAAAGTGAGATATTGATCACCGAGTCAACTTTCCAGGAATCTCGAGTTTGCCAGGAACCACATGTACCCGGGGGCCGACCGACTGCACTTTGGTCTTATCATCTCGCCCCCGTGTCCTACCACACCTGCTCCGGCACAGTGCGCTGCGGGCAATCTACTCGGCCCGAAAAATCTCCCAGCTTCGCGGTCGGAAGGTACTTTATCCGGCCAGCTAAATGTAAGGCATGCGTTCAACATGACTCGAGGGCCAACAACGATCGGTCCTTAATCGACACAGACGGAAACTAACAGCACCCCAGAACCCTGTCTGGTTGCCTCCAACTTTTTCCGTCCGGTCTCCAATTATCCATCACACATGGTTAATTCCAGGATATCATTCTTTCCATAGCTAAATTCTTCCAGTAACCACCTATAATGTAGGTGAACGGATATCACCGATCGCTACCGGTCTAAGCAAGGCTAAGCAGTTATTCGATCCTGACCTAACAGGGTAAAAAGGTAATAAGGTAGGCAAGGATAGTAATAAATGCATCAACGGTTTCAATCAACTCCTACAACTTAATGCAACAATATATAACTCATATATAGAAAGAATTGATTTTATAAATTAGGAGACTTATAATGCTCCGGGGCTTGCCTGGGATCCGCCACAAGTCAGTTCAGTTAGCTTGCACCGTCCTGGTGACGTCTCCGGTCCTAGCACTCGCTTAGTCCTTCCATCTTCGGGACAGATCCATCAAACATCGTCTTCGGGTTTGGCTCCAACATCACATCCTTCACGTGGTTCATCTAGCGTACCTAGATGAGATGCAATATGCATGTGTATGAATGTGATGAATGGTAACACAAGATGCATCACACATAAGCATTTAAGACAAACACAAGATTATGCAAGACATAGACACCGATAGCTATTTAACTAACATCACACAACTAACTATAGAGAGCAAGCACATCAAGCATGACACAAGTTTAACAAGGTCACCAGTAACATAACTTGATCACCAACAAAGCCACACTTAGCAATATACAAGCAAACAACTATAATTGGAATCTGTCAATTTCTGGACATGCAAACAGCAGCTACAAGATTTAGCTATAACTAGAGTTATACAAATCCAAATGACTTGCAAGAAGACATTATGGAAAGCTTATGAAATTTTCTACAATTCATATTAAATCATCTTAGCATAATTCTCAAGTTAACTAAGTCAAATATATCCATTTACAGAAACTGGTCTACAATTGACAGAAAACAGCCATTTCTGAAACCCAACTTTAAACAGCTATAACTCTTAAACCACAAAGCCAAATACCACCAAATTTTAACAGCAGCTAGATACATGAATTATCTACAACTTTTGTATAAACAAGTTTCACAACAAAGCACATTATCATAAAGAACTTTGCTAGGTTCCCAGATCTGTCCATAAACCATATCGGCAAGAAATTAATTATTAACTTATGTTGCAAATACATAATTGGGCAAAACCAACTTTACCAACATGTCACACATGACTAAAGAACACCAGAAAACCTAGTGTCCATGACCAAATAAATTCTTTTAATGCATTTCTTAATTTATTTTAGATAACAAGGTGACTTAATGAACATATACCAAAAGTGCACAGTAACTTCTACAAAAATTACAGTGGCTCACATATCCTCTCAATAGTCTACTGTACAAATTTCAATCCATTTGGATATGTATAGCAACCTCGATGAAAAAGACAAGTTGCTAAAGCAAGAATTCATGTGAGAGCAAGATAAACCAATAACTCACTCATACTTCATCCAATACTCATGAAATTTTTACCACACATCAACTATCATATGAGTAGCATGCCACAAAAATTTCACTTCATTTGGAGCCCTAGATTTACAGTTATGAAAAATAACAAATTCAACTAGCATTACAACCTTACTGCACAAATCTATTTTTACTGCAAAATATTTAAACTAAAACATGCCATATTATAGATCCACTGCATAGACAATTTTACAAGGATTCCAAAAAGTCTTCATTTACTATTTTACGAATTTTCTACGATTTACTATGAATTTCCAAAGTTTCTGCAAAATAATTACAAACCAGTCCTACGGCACTATTCACCTGAGTCACTGACTTCGCAGTTAGAACCCTGAACTTCGTCGAATTCTAGTAGGAGGTCCCTGACGGGATTTTCAGCAGGGGAGGTCGTCGGAGCTCGCGGAATCCGGCCGGAGAAGGCACGTCGTTGGCGGCTGAGGGGCGGGGGAGCACTAGGGGGCCCTTACGCACCCGCCGGAGGCCTCGGCTCGGCCCGAGGTGGCCCACGGTGGCCTGGCCACGCGCGGGCGGCGGCTGCAGCGGCGGCAGCTGCTGTTCTCCGGTGGCAGCTCGCCACGGCGGTGAAGAAGGGCCAAGGAGGGACTCGAGAGGCCAAGGAGAGGGTGGCGGAGCTGGTGGTTCACGCGGAGAAGCTCGGAGGCAGCGAGGACGCGACGGCGGCAAGCTCAGCGGCGGCGCCCATGGTGGCCACGCTCTGGCATTCGCGCGCAGGCTCTGGAGAGCGAGAGGGAGCGAGCAGGGAGTGAAGAGGAGGATGGAGAGGGCGTGCTGGTGCCCCTCCTCATCGGCAGCAGGGCGCAGGGCGTCCACGACGCGTGGAGCAGCGGCGGAGGCGCATGGCGGCCACGTACAGGGTGCGTGTCGTCCGTTGGGGCATTTTCGCGAACAGGTGGCGGGCGACGACGGGATCAGCGTGGGACACGATTTTGGGCTATTTCCAGGCCGAATCAGGACCTGGGCCGAATACGAAGATCGAAGCCCGCACGAAGCTCTACGTTTTTCATTAAGGGGGTTCAGCCATTAGCAAAACATATTAGAAGATAAATGTATCTCAAAACAGGAGTGTCAACACCTTGACGGTAGTCCCGGAAACTCGCTTTCGGTGGTCAAAACTTCTTCAAACTGAATCCAACTTTTTGTATGCTCTTCACCAAGGTGTAAACTCCAACTTTTGTTTTTGTACCAAATCAAGTTGCTTAACAAAATTTGGAGAACGCGAGACGTCAATGCCGATGTCAATGAATTTCAGACTTAGAATATTTCTAAGTGCTGAAATCAGCAGCAGGTTCCAACTTCGAGCCTCTGTTTGACTTATTTCCAAGTTGATCTAGCTCTTGGTCCAAAAACAAAGTTTGTTCTACATGATATGGACTACAACTTTCATTTAAGGTCCAACCTCAAAACTGGTATAGAACCTGTTGTTCTACTTTGACCAAAGTAGGATCGTGATGAAGCTTAAATTATACTTTTTGATCCATTGGAGCATTTTCTTGGCATTTGCCCAACATGAACCTTTCATGACTTTTGTTGTAGAGTTAATCTAGAGTCATTTTGGCAAGGTTGCAAGGTTTGGTTGACATCTCATATTCTCATTCACTTAATAGTGAAATTCAAGCACTTAGTAAAATCATTCCAACAAGCATATAACTTATCATTTCATGTGACTTTTTGATTCCAAACTTCATGAAACTTTTCCATGGATCAATATAGATGGGTATTGATGTGAGACATATGAAGATATTCCAATCACACCACCCAAGCATGTATCTTGAAAAGGGGTCTAAAGACGAGCAAAGGTGCAATATCCAAGTTTCGGTTGGGGCTCGTTTCTATAGGTTTGACCTTGACATCTTCATCATCACTTAATATACCCTATTTTAGCTCAAACCCATTGCTTAACTGGTGGCAAACACCTGGGGTGTTACAGCCCTCCCCCCTTAAAGGAATCGCGTCCCGAGATTCGATGCGAAAGACTTTTAAGGGAAGGGAAACATGTCACCATTTTCCAACATCAGCCATAGCTTTAGGCTACCTAGCTTCAAGCATAAGAGAGGCTAATTTGGTCAAGGCACTTTCTAATACTTGTCCTTTGGAGTAAGTTTTGTCTGAAGAATTTTCTTCGTTGGCCTTCATGAAGTATGGTTACTTTGGGAGGAATCCAAGATAGCAATGTCCTACGTACTTCGTCCTTGATGTATGAAGAGCGATACAAACGTAGACTAAATACTTGCAGCATCTACTTCCCAAGTGGATATAGCACAGACCTTATGGACTTTGCACTAGATGATAATCTTCTGAAGGATACTCGTTGCAATGGTTCCATGTGTGCAGTTCTCTTTCTCTGATAACAATATTGTATAGTCTGAGTCTGCTGAGTGAGTGGTAAACATAGTAGCTGACTCTGTCGGCTCAACGTTCTCGATGATCATTCCTTAGGGAGCCTTCGTATCCAAGTTGCAACAGTGATCTAGGTTGGATCTGATGCAACCTCTTGGGTAAAAACACATATAAGGTACCAAAGGCATGTCAGCATTGGAGAACCATTGACGTAGAAGGATGTTAGTGAGGCTTGGAGGACAACATAAGTTGCAAGTAATCACAAAACTAGGGACTAGTTCACTACCAAGCAGGTTGAGCACAATTTGCCTTCGTGGTGCAGTTGCACAGCAAGTTAGGTTGACTTGCATCGTAGCAAAACCAGCTTTCTTACTACATTTGTCGTCGAGGCTTCCATTCTAAGGCCTATCAATATCTCAAAAACCATAATCTAAAAATCTGTGGTTTGACACCCTTCCAATCTATTTTTGACTTGCAACGACACAAGTTGACTGGTAGAACACCTTGACTGCTCACGCATTGCTGATCTAAGAGGGCAAAGGCAAGGCACATAGGGGTGCAATTAGTCTTCTCAAGGGTATGGAGGGTTGTCTAACAGCGATACACCTACAAGTTGTAATTCCTTGGCATGAATTACAAACACAACCGTCTAATACAAATGATGATCGCAGTCACAACGAAATTGCAGATTCTATACCCTTTTGTTTTCTATTCATATCTCACAAACTACTGCTCCAATATGCACAAATTTGGGTGGACAGGTAGATTCATGGGTCTTCTAACTACTCACCAAAATTCAACTCAAACGGACACCGTTTGACCATCCAAACAATTCATCTACCAAAACTGTTGTGTTCTGAAATGGCAGCAACCGAGCCTGACAAGATATCTCTCAAATCCAACGTTTTACTCAGCCAATACTCAAACTAACTTAAGACATTGAAGGGCCTTAAGCAAGGAATGAGATCACCAAGTTTGGGGTCAATCCAACTTCGTTTGAGTCACTAACCGTCGGCTTGAAGATAACCGGTTTAGTGCCACAAAAATCTGGACAGATTTTGTGTCCTCTCTTTTCTTCGCCCCACACATTGAGGTGTGTGTTTTGCACTCTCTAACTTTTCTTGTAGCAGCAGCAGTCTTTTTCTAGCTAAGGATGGAGGCTAGAGTTCTCCTCACATGCTTCTCTGGTAACACTTCAACCATCGTTCTAGACACCAACTTGACTATGCGCAAGCATTGGACTTGTGGCTGTTTTCACAGGGCACAAAACATTATTCCACATGTAGGGCATTTCTACATTGACAAGGAACCATTCCTATATATCCTTCGGCACTTCATCCAATAGAGTCCGGGCATATGTGTAATTGGCACCTTGGGGCATAAAGATGCTAACTAAAATCAGGGACGTGCTTTCACTAGCTCCTACCTAGCCGATGCCACGTCTTGTACTATCTACGTGATCGTCCAAGATGGAATTGACTGGATAGCACATTTGGAGAAGAAGTAGCACTTGCATTGCGGGGCCAGGTTTGTTGTTTCCTTGATCAACATTGTTCTGTGAGATCTGGCCTTCATAGTTACCAAATAGTCGTTACCTATCTGAAGACTAACTTTCCTACTGGTAACAAATCAGTTGTCCCTCAACACTAAAAAGGTTCCAAATCTTCACTCTTGATAATAAAAATTTTAGTCAAAGCCTACAGATGGTCGCCATTGAAGTCAGCAGAAAGGGGTCACACCAAAGGAGGTCGGTTCGTCTACGTCATCCTTATGCACCTAAAGATTGAGAACTTGGACAGGAATCTCATATATACCAGGTGACCTATTACAGCACATAATATCCTGGTCCATTTACCTTTCGACTGATAACTTGTTCAACCTTAAGTGTGGTGCACCTTTCTGATCCAATGAAAATGACATAAGTTGCTCACTAGATGATCGATGTCATTACAGGGACAGTCACGTCGAGTAGAGTCACTTGTCTACCCTCTTGCAGTCTGTTTATGTTCCTATTAGTGACCTGTTCTTCAAAGGTTAACCGTTGGACTACTCCAGAAGGAAGTCCTATTGCATCTAGTTCGACATATATATCTCTTGACATGATAAGGAGAGATAACCAAGGAAGAGCTCAAGTGAGAATAACATATCGGTGCAGTTCTGCAATGGATCATGACTAGGAACCTCGATACCAGCGCGTGCCGAGGAGCACAACCTTGTGTGCGCGCCCACAGGAGGCTCTCGGTTTCGTCGCGGCACCATGGATCGCTAATCGTGGCACCATTACTGAACATATAACCTACAAGAAATCTCACATGGCACAAATTGGGTTGCATAGGAGCAAGCACTATGCGAAGGAGGGATAGCCAACAAAGGTAGTCACAAGGTTAGGAGTCAACAAGCAGGGGATCCGAAAATCAAAACACAACGCAAGAGAGCATAGCTTAATTGCCAAAGACAACTGAGCAGGGGACTTCTTGCCAAATTTCCATATACGTCTTGTGTCCACCAAGTGATTACCAAAACTCGGACGTGGTTCTAGGATAGCGCTCTTCAACACTCATATGCTTACCGAGGACAAAAGGGGTGATAACTATGGCACTAATTAGATAGCAAGCATACATACCCACCACTTGGCTAAACTAGAGGACATTATAGGTTAAGCATGTAACCACAATTATTTCTAGCAAGGCTAAGCACACACTTTTCTCAAGCACTTCCTATTCAAGCAACATGGAACAAGGCATTCTTGTTTAACTCCACACAAGGAAGATAGTGCAATACATCGACCACAAGTTACTTAGTACTTAGAACAAAGGAAGGGAAGCATATTTATGCACAAGCACAATCATGATGTATGCTCGTCCTATTCGTCCTCACAAAATTGCCAGCCTAAGGTGGCAATCACGTTCTATGTCGGTGGCATAACACGTACTCTCTCGATATATAGCTAGTCGTCAGCTACATTCAATCTACGCATTCGTGGTTAGCGTACCTGCAGGCAAATTCATTGCAGCCCATCCCCACAAGAGATAAATAAGCGCACAATGAAAACAGTAAACTAAGATACTCTCCATATATACATCCCCAGATGTATATACTTCGATATCCATAGCTACCCGATAAATATACCCGCAATTAAGTACCTTCATATATACATGTGTGTAACATGTAAATATTCCAGTAACCACAGCTAACTCTCCCCTAGACCGATAGTTGGATGGTCATGCTCTCACAACTCACACTTACCTGGGCGTAGAGGCAATTGATCCATACAGTACCATTCAAGCGAATGGCATCCATACAATAGTACACCGTATGGACGACGAAAGAAAAATTGCAATAAAGTACATCCCTTAAAGTTAGTACTTAGATAGCCACCTAATAGTCCTTAACTGGGCATAAAGGAAGATGTCGCTAGCATAGTTTTGCAAATAAGTTTTGACAAATTTGCCTGTAGCTAAAGTTTTAGTTAAAATAGACCTTTTAAAACCAAAACTTAGCTTTTAAAACTATGTACCTGACAGTATTATCCTTAATCTCGCTCTGATACCAGCTGTGATAGAACCGCCCAATTTATACAAGATCAAGTACGGTTGTCCCCGCTAACACGTTGACACACCCATACTTTCACTCATATAAACCCGGTAGTCCGCCGAGTGTCCCGAAAGACCTCGGTAAATCAACATCACAACCAAGATCGCGTGATTAAGCAAATACACATCACATACATCGAGTTGCAGCGGAAAATAATATTACAAAGGGGTTAACAAATAATAGTACAAGTTTGGGTTTCAAAATTGCTTAGTGAAAACAATATAGCTTTCAAATGATTACATTAATATAAGTTCCAAATATATTGCTAGCATAGTGACATCATCCGACAAAAGCATATAGATGAGAAGTAAGTATAGAATCACCGAGCCCACCGGTGGTTAGCCACCATCATCAACAGGTCGAGAACATCACCTGCAACAAGGTGGGATAAACCCTGAGTACTCGAATGTACTCAGCCAGACTTACCCGTCTTAAACCAAAATAAAGCGACACCAAGGATTATGCAAGGCTTTCTTTAGTGGGCTAGCTGACTTATTTGCGAAAAGCATAAGCTATCATGAAGAAACCATTTTAAATACTCTGCATCATCTTTATTATGACCTATCCATCTAGGTAAGCACCTGTACTATAGCAATCACTTGATTAACCAATAACATCCAGTTACCAATTTAGATTTAGCATATCTCATACCATCCAGATAACCATCATTGTTCCATAATAATTACTATGATGAAGTAACTCGAGTCAAGTGCTCACTATCCAGGAGCGATGGCGATTCGAATCGATTCCTAACCAGCTGGTGATTTATTCCTTACACAAACCTCACTCACCCGCTAAAGTGAGATATTGATCACCGAGTCAACTTTCCAGGAATCTCGAGTTTGCCAGGAACCACATGTACCCGGGGGCCGACCGACTGCACTTTGGTCTTATCATCTCGCCCCCGTGTCCTACCACACCTGCTCCGGCACAGTGCGCTGCGGGCAATCTACTCGGCCCGAAAAATCTCCCAGCTTCGCGGTCGGAAGGTACTTTATCCGGCCAGCTAAATGTAAGGCATGCGTTCAACATGACTCGAGGGCCAACAACGATCGGTCCTTAATCGACACAGACGGAAACTAACAGCACCCCAGAACCCTGTCTGGTTGCCTCCAACTTTTTCCGTCCGGTCTCCAATTATCCATCACACATGGTTAATTCCAGGATATCATTCTTTCCATAGCTAAATTCTTCCAGTAACCACCTATAATGTAGGTGAACGGATATCACCGATCGCTACCGGTCTAAGCAAGGCTAAGCAGTTATTCGATCCTGACCTAACAGGGTAAAAAGGTAATAAGGTAGGCAAGGATAGTAATAAATGCATCAACGGTTTCAATCAACTCCTACAACTTAATGCAACAATATATAACTCATATATAGAAAGAATTGATTTTATAAATTAGGAGACTTATAATGCTCCGGGGCTTGCCTGGGATCCGCCACAAGTCAGTTCAGTTAGCTTGCACCGTCCTGGTGACGTCTCCGGTCCTAGCACTCGCTTAGTCCTTCCATCTTCGGGACAGATCCATCAAACACCGTCTTCGGGTTTAGCTCCAACATCACATCCTTCACGTGGTTCATCTAGCGTACCTAGATGAGATGCAATATGCATGTGTATGAATGTGATGAATGGTAACACAAGATGCATCACACATAAGCATTTAAGACAAACACAAGATTATGCAAGACATAGACACCGATAGCTATTTAACTAACATCACACAACTAACTATAGAGAGCAAGCACATCAAGCATGACACAAGTTTAACAAGGTCACCAGTAACATAACTTGATCACCAACAAAGCCACACTTAGCAATATACAAGCAAACAACTATAATTGGAATCTGTCAATTTCTGGACATGCAAACAGCAGCTACAAGATTTAGCTATAACTAGAGTTATACAAATCCAAATGACTTGCAAGAAGACATTATGGAAAGCTTATGAAATTTTCTACAATTCATATTAAATCATCTTAGCATAATTCTCAAGTTAACTAAGTCAAATATATCCATTTACAGAAACTGGTCTACAATTGACAGAAAACAGCCATTTCTGAAACCCAACTTTAAACAGCTATAACTCTTAAACCACAAAGCCAAATACCACCAAATTTTAACAGCAGCTAGATACATGAATTATCTACAACTTTTGTATAAACAAGTTTCACAACAAAGCACATTATCATAAAGAACTTTGCTAGGTTCCCAGATCTGTCCATAAACCATATCGGCAAGAAATTAATTATTAACTTATGTTGCAAATACATAATTGGGCAAAACCAACTTTACCAACATGTCACACATGACTAAAGAACACCAGAAAACCTAGTGTCCATGACCAAATAAATTCTTTTAATGCATTTCTTAATTTATTTTAGATAACAAGGTGACTTAATGAACATATACCAAAAGTGCACAATAACTTCTACAAAAATTACAGTGGCTCACATATCCTCTCAATAGTCTACTGTACAAATTTCAATCCATTTGGATATGTATAGCAACCTCGATGAAAAAGACAAGTTGCTAAAGCAAGAATTCATGTGAGAGCAAGATAAACCAATAACTCACTCATACTTCATCCAATACTCATGAAATTTTTACCACACATCAACTATCATATGAGTAGCATGCCACAAAAATTTCACTTCATTTGGAGCCCTAGATTTACAGTTATGAAAAATAACAAATTCAACTAGCATTACAACCTTACTGCACAAATCTATTTTTACTGCAAAATATTTAAACTAAAATATGCCATATTATAGATCCACTGCATAGACAATTTTACAAGGATTCCAAAAAGTCTTCATTTACTATTTTACGAATTTTCTACGATTTACTATGAATTTCCAAAGTTTCTGCAAAATAATTACAAACCAGTCCTACGGCACTATTCACCTGAGTCACTGACTTCGCAGTTAGGACCCTGAACTTCGTCGAATTCTAGTAGGAGGTCCCTGACGGGATTTTCAGCAGGGGAGGTCGTCGGAGCTCGCGGAATCCGGCCGGAGAAGGCACGTCGTTGGCGGCTGAGGGGCGGGGGAGCACTAGGGGGCCCTTACGCACCCGCCGGAGGCCTCGGCTCGGCCCGAGGTGGCCCACGGTGGCCTGGCCACGCGCGGGCGGCGGCTGCAGCGGCGGCAGCTGCTGTTCTCCGGTGGCAGCTCGCCACGGCGGTGAAGAAGGGCCGAGGAGGGACTCGAGAGGCCAAGGAGAGGGTGGCGGAGCTGGTGGTTCACGCGGAGAAGCTCGAAGGCAGCGAGGACGCGACGGCGGCAAGCTCAGCGGCGGCGCCCATGGTGGCCGCGCTCTGGCATTCGCGCGCAGGCTCTGGAGAGCGAGAGGGAGCGAGCAGGGAGTGAAGAGGAGGATGGAGAGGGCGTGCTGGTGCCCCTCCTCATCGGCAGCAGGGCGCAGGGCGTCCACGACGCGTGGAGCAGCGGCGGAGGCGCATGGCGGCCACGTACAGGGTGCGTGTCGTCCGTTGGGGCATTTTCGCGAACAGGTGGCGGGCGACGACGGGATCAGCGTGGGACACGATTTTGGGCTATTTCCAGGCCGAATCAGGACCTGGGCCGAATACGAAGATCGAAGCCCGCACGAAGCTCTACGTTTTTCATTAAGGGGGTTCAGCCATTAGCAAAACATATTAGAAGATAAATGTATCTCAAAACAGCAGTGTCAACACCTTGACGGTAGTCCCGGAAACTCGCTTTCGGTGGTCAAAACTTCTTCAAACTGAATCCAACTTTTTGTATGCTCTTCACCAAGGTGTAAACTCCAACTTTTGTTTTTGTACCAAATCAAGTTGCTTAACAAAATTTGGAGAACGCGAGACGTCAATGCCGATGTCAATGAATTTCAGACTTAGAATATTTCTAAGTGCTGAAATCAGCAGCAGGTTCCAACTTCGAGCCTCTGTTTGACTTATTTCCAAGTTGATCTAGCTCTTGGTCCAAAAACAAAGTTTGTTCTACATGATATGGACTACAACTTTCATTTAAGGTCCAACCTCAAAACTGGTATAGAACCTGTTGTTCTACTTTGACCAAAGTAGGATCGTGATGAAGCTTAAATTATACTTTTTGATCCATTGGAGCATTTTCTTGGCATTTGCCCAACATGAACCTTTCATGACTTTTGTTGTAGAGTTAATCTAGAGTCATTTTGGCAAGGTTGCAAGGTTTGGTTGACATCTCATATTCTCATTCACTTAATAGTGAAATTCAAGCACTTAGTAAAATCATTCCAACAAGCATATAACTTATCATTTCATGTGACTTTTTGATTCCAAACTTCATGAAACTTTTCCATGGATCAATATAGATGGGTATTGATGTGAGACATATGAAGATATTCCAATCACACCACCCAAGCATGTATCTTGAAAAGGGGTCTAAAGACGAGCAAAGGTGCAATATCCAAGTTTCGGTTGGGGCTCGTTTCTATAGGTTTGACCTTGACATCTTCATCATCACTTAATATACCCTGTTTTAGCTCAAACCCATTGCTTAACTGGTGGCAAACACCTGGAGTGTTACATTAACCAACATAGTACTCCATAATTTTAATTGAATTGCTTAATTATCACAACTGGTTGCATTATTTTCGGCACTAAACATTGTGGCCTCTCAGCTGCCTTAATCCCATATCCTATTCACTTGTTTGGTGAGGCATTAGACGGAGTTTAGGATACAATGTATCTAAAAAAAATCGACAAAAATGAAGAAAAAAAGAAACGCAGGCTTATCCACTCACGGACTAAATCGCGAGCTGTTCTCTCATAGCCACTACAGGAAACAGGTCCTTTGCCTACAGCCGAAAGCAGTCGGCAAAGGCAGTTTTCCTGTCGGCAAAGGCTTTGCCGACCGTTTCTCCACGTGGCTGTCGGCAAAGATCTGTCGGCAAAGAATTAGTCGGCAATGACTTCTTTGCCGACAGCCACGTGTCAAGCTGTCGGCAAAGCCTTTGCCGACAGCCAGCTGTACAGTCGGCAAACGCTGACGGCGCCGTCAACCCTGACCGAGGCTTTGCCGACAGCCCTGACCTACGGCTGTCGGCAAAGACTTTGCCGACCGCTGCACAGTGGCTGTCGGCAAAGCCTTTGCCGACAGCCGTCGGTCAGGGCTGTCGGCAAAGCTTTGGTCATTTTGCCGACTGCCCTGTAATCCTGTCGGCAAAGCTGGAATCCGTGGTCAGGGAAACCCAGCTTTGCCGACTGTTTCCTGTCGGCAAAGCTGGGAACCAATTTTTTTTTTCAATTTTTTTTCCTCATTTCAGTTGCATTTTAACCACATTTAAGCCACATATTGCATACACATCACATTTGAACACAGTAATTCACAATAATATCACCGAAACAGCGCATTTAACAATAAAATTCAGTTTTCACATGAATCCATACATAAAGGTCCCGAAATACAACGATACATGTCCAAAACGAATCCATACAAGTCCAACATGCACATAACATGTCCAATGTGCCACACGTTCATCGATGAAGGTCCAAAAGCGAGAAGCAAAGATACCTAGCTCTGTGCGTCGTCCCCAGGGGTCCCAGAGCCACCACCGTGCTCATACAGACGCCAACCCGACTGCGAAGACGTACCGTAGTTCCACCTGTTCTGCGGCGCTGTGACGCTTGCCGGCCCGGAGTGCCCCTGCTGCGTCGGGAAAGGCGGCCACGAGGAGTACCCCTGCGACGGTGGAGGGTACATGTACGGCTGCGTGGGGTAGGTCGGGTAAGCTTGGTAGGGTGGAGAAGGACCCAGTGGAGGGCTAGCACCTGGAGTCGGGTTCGAACCTGCCGACTGTGCCTGCACAAAAGCCAATTGATGTAATTAGTACCTGCATGATGGGCGTACCAGCTAAAGCAACAGACAAATATACTCACTGGAAAAGGTACAGGAGCAGGAGCAGGAGCAGACAGTGGAACTTCTGGTGGAGCGAAGAGCGAGGCAGGAGGCTCGTCCGTTCCCGGCATCTGGGACCGGAAGTAGCCGGTCAGGTCTGTCAGCTGGCGCTGGTAGTGCTGCGAAAGTGCCAGCATCTGCTGCTGATGTAGTGCCTCCTGCTGCTGACGTAGTGCCTCCTGCCTCGCTTCCTGGGCCTCTTGGTAGGCCTGCATTTGTGCGATCTGCTCCTGCAATATTACACCCACAAATGTTAAGGCAAGGTAGATCATGTGTGAAACGAGTGAACAACAAATGAAACGGCACTTACCTGAAATTGCGAGAACATCTGTGCGCTGCTCGGCTGCCGAGGCGCTATGGGGATGTCGGAGGAGCTACTGGAACCGCCTCGTCGAATCTCCCTCAGCGTGGGGGCAGACGACGGGTCGATGGCACTGTTGGCCATCATGTAACTGCCGTGCTGCTTCCCTGGGCCCAACCTCATCAGGAGGTCTGTGTCCAGAGGCTCGGTGGCGGGGTCCGACGTCTCCCCATGGCGCTGGCGAAACGCCCTGCGGTACGCGTCGATCTTGGGGTAGACGCTGCTGTTGGTGTACGCGTCCGGCCCGTCCTCCTCGTCGTAGACGTTGTCAGGCGCCGTCGCTCTGCCCTTGTGAGAAAGGGCGTACCCCATCATCTCGTTGCAGTCCTGCCCACCATGCGCCTGGGACTGGGATGAAAACACAAACATGGTTACAGGTAATGACGATTCAGTGTTAGAACTCAAATTTGAATAGAAGCATACCCATTTTTCAATGTACTGCGGGAGAGACCGGTTCCCCTGGTGGTGTGGTGCCCCTTGCATCTGCAAGCGGCGGCGCCGACGTTCTCTATGTTGCTCGTACGACGCGTCCGACCTCCAGATACGCACAATGGCCAGCCAGCAATCCTGGTACTTGTCACACCACTCCGGACACATCTGCAAGACATCAAGTATGTAACATGTAACAAGATGAATTGAATATTTCACGGATTGAATCAAAACGGATGTTTCCTTCTTAATTACCTGCACGTACTGCTCCTCGGTGAGGTCGGTCTCCCTCTGCTGGAACATCTCCCTGACTTGCGGCTTCTTCACCACCTGGCCAAGCACGTTGGCGCAGTAGGTAATGACGCACTGGAGGCGCGCCTCGTGGTACAGGTCCTTCAAACGTAATTTGCACACCGCCTCCTGAACTCGTGCCGCATGCTGCTCTTTCCCCTCCTCGCACGTGAAGAAGTCCTGCACATAGACAACATGTATCTTTTGCCATTCTTGTGCCACGTCATCTGTTTCGCGGTCTCCTCTGTCATGTACATCCGTTGTAGCCTAGGTATGAAAGGAAGGTGTCGTATGACCATCTCGGGTATCTTAGACTGATTTTTGTTGCCATCTTTGCCTTCTACCTCCACATACCTAGAGGCTTTGCACTTTGGACAGTGTGTTGCTTTCTCGTGGTCTCCCCTGAACAGTACGCACCCCTTCGGACAAGCTTGGATCCCCTCGTACGGCATCTTCAGTGCACGAAGGAGCCTCTGTGACTCGTACGTGTTCTTCGGCAGGATGTGATCCTTCGGAAGCAGTGTGCCAACAACTGTCAACACGAGATCGAAACCGTCTCGACTAATGCCCAGTTGTGATTTCAACGCTATTAGGCGTGAAATGGCATCCAGTTGCGTAACCGTTGTCTTCTCGTGGAGAGGCTTCTGTGCCGACTCCAGCATGGTGTAGAACGCCTTTGCGATTTCCTCTGGATCATCCTCTACCTCCACTCCTTCGGCAAACCGTCCTTCGTGATAGTCTGCCATCATGTCTGCCATCCCGGCATCTGCATCACACTCCTCGAGGAGGGATCTCACCACCTCCTCCCTAATACGATCGCGTTCACCATGGTAGATCCAGCGGGTATAGTTTGGAACGAACCCGTTCTTGTAAAGATCTTTCCACACCTGGCTCTTTTGTTTCTTTTTCTTGTTCTTGCACTTGCTGCACGGACACCGCATCCGACATGACCCTCTAGCAGCTGCGCCAAAAGCAAGCTCTAGGAAAGCATTGACACCCCTCACCCAGTCACCGCTCTTACTTGCAAAGCCCGTGTACATCCACTGACGGTCAGCCATCCTCTGTCATGCGCCAATGTAAGCGAGAAATAAAACCAGCATTTGCATCTACAAAGCGTTCCTGCCATCTAATAGGTGAAGGATAGGTCCTAATCCCACCCGAGGATGCGTAGATAAGGTTAGGTTCCATGTTCTGCTCCCGTCCGAGTCAAAATTTCGGCAGCACCTCCCCGTTGTTCTCCAGATACACGTCCTTTTCGGAGAGTGTGTATCCGAAGAACAACGGGGAGGTGGTGCCGAAACTCCGACTCGGACAGGAGCGGAACATGGAACCTAACCTTATCTACGCATCCTCGGGCTGTCCAAAAAACATGGACAATCCGAAACAGATACCGTCGCAGATATGCAGTGATCCGCATACCTCGAACCATATCTGTTTCGAACGGGAGACGCCTAACTGGGGTACACGATCGATCTACGGCAATGATACGAGAGAGAGTATGTGTATACCTAGGGTGGCGAAGGAGTCAGGCTAGCGGGGCAGTGGCGAGTCGCTGCAGTGGCGAGGCGACGCGGTGCAGGCAGTCCAACTACGCCCAAGCAGTGGAAGGTCGTCGAGGTCCCTCTGAAGAGCTCTTCTCCTGCATAAAAGACCTTAGGTTAGACTTCATTGAAAAATTTCGGCAGCACTTCCCCTGCACAGGGAGGTTTTCTAAACCTGCAAAAAAACAACGCCACGAAGGCCGACATCCATATAGCGGCACGAAGGCCGACATCCATATAGCGGCACGAAGGCCGACATTCATATTCAGGCACGAAGGCCGACATTCTCAACATTATACCTTCGATGACGGCGAAACGTCCTCGCGGAACGTCCTGCTGGCTGGCTGCAGCCTCTCTCGGCCAGCTGTGGCCTGCTGCAGCCTGCTACGGCTGGCTGTGGCCGGCTGCGGCTGGCTGCGGCTGGCCGGAGGTGGCTGTCGGTGGCCAGCAGGTGGCTGCAGCTGGCCGGAGCGCACTGCAGGCGGCCGGGGCTGGTCGGAAGAGCCGACGGCGTTCCTGCACGGTGTAGACCTACCCGAGCGGAGCCGAGGGTGGAGAGGGCAGGGTAGGGTGGGAATGGAGTGGCCGGCGCGACCGGTGGGCGCGCGTGGGGAGCTGCCTGGCGGGCAGGGGGCAAGGGAGCAGGGGCTGGCGAGCAGGGAGCTGGCGGGCAGGGGGATGGCGGCAAGGGAGCAGGGGGCACCTGGAGTGGCCTGCTGGCCCCCGGGGTGGCCGGCTGGCGGCCGGGCCAGTCGGGATCTGGCCGGGGCGGTGGGGGACGCGGCCGTGGAGGGAGGGGCGCGGGTGCGCGAGCGGCACGGCCGGGGAGGGGGCGGCCGCGGGGGCGCGGCCGGGGAGGGGCGGCCGGCGGGGCGCGGCAGGGGAGGGGCGGCCGGGGAGGGCCACGGCCGGCAGGGTCGGCCGCGGGGCGCGGTCGGGGAGGGGGCCGGGGAGGGGCGCGGCCGGGGATGGCCGGCGTGGCTATTCGGCGCGGCTCCGCGCGCGCCGGGCGGAGCGTCGGCCGGGTGGCCCGTGGGTCTGGGCGCGGCGCCGGCGGCGGCACGGGTGCGGGGCGGCGGTGGCGGCACGGTGGGAGGGCGGGCGTATGGCGAGGCGTCGAGGCTCCGCGCGCAGCGCTTGGCGAGAGCGGCCGTCGGTCGGCCGTGGGTCGGGGCGGGGCTGTCGGCGGCGGCCACGGGTGGCGTGGCCGGGCGGGCGTTTCAGGCGGTTGGCGGCCGAGGCAGCGGCGGGTGCGCGGAGGAGGTGCCGGAGCGCGTGGGGCAGGCGAGGCGTGCAGGGCATCGCAGCGGGCGGCACGGGCGGCGGCGCTGCAGTCGGTGCGGCGCGGGCGAGGGATTGGGAGGAAGAGGAGGGGATAAGGCGCTGGTGGGCCGACTTTGGGCTTTTTAGGGTTGGCTCTTTGCCGATAGCAGGACAGGGCGGCAGTCGGCAAAGGCAGCTCTTTGCCGACTGCTAGGTCGGCAAGCAGTCGGCAAAGTCTTCTTTGCCGACGGCCGCCACAAGCAGTCGGCAAAGTTTTCTTTTTTTGGTTGTTTTCCTATCTAATATTTTTTGTACGTTCTTCCAACATTAAATACGTCACAAATTCAAAAGTTGGAGAATTTTTTAGTTTTTTTATATATTTCGTGAATTTATTTCATTTTCATGAATTTTTTCGCGTAATTCAATTTTGAATTGTAGGTGCATGAAAAAACGAAACATGGGCATTCGAAAAATGATATTCATGTTGGACAATGTATTTTGAGGCTGTGTGCATAAACTCACCGAAAAGTTTGAAGTCCTTGCCCACAAAATAAGAACATCTCGACGCGGTACAAGTGCTTTTAAATTATATAAAATCCAAACAACGTCGAAAAATCACGAAACTTGTGGACGTGTCGTGTTATCGCATGTGGAGGCTACGATAAAAATTTGAGAAAATTTGAAGCAAGTTTGAGCTGGTGAGTGTTCAAATCCCATAACGCAACTGGATGTGTCCTCTTATCACATGTGGAGATCTCTGGGTTTGAACACTCACCGGCGCAAACTTGCTCCAAACTTTCTCAAATTTTTATCGTAGCCTTCTAATGCGATAACACGACACATCCACAAGTTTTGTGATTTTTCGACGTCGTTTGGATTTTATATAATTTAAAAACATTTCTACCGCGTCGGGATGTGCTTATTCTGTGAGCAAGGACTTCAAGTTTTTCGGTGAGTTTATGCACACAGCCTCAAAATATGCTCTCTAACATGAATATCATCTTTCGAATCACTAAGTTTCGTTATTTCATGCACCTGCAGTTCAAATTTGAATTACGCGGGAAAATTCATGAAAATGAAATAAATTCACGAAATATAGCGAAAACTTTCAAAAATCCTCCAAATTTCAACATAGACTTGTAAACAATATAGTAAGGTCACACAAAAAGTCTTAATTCAAAATTCAAAAAAAAAATAAAAATTTTGCCGACAGCATGTCCTGGCTGTCGGCAAAGGGCTGCCTTTGCCGACAGCCTGACGGTTGGGCTGTCGGCAAAGCCGACGGCGTCTGTCACCGTTACCCCAGGACGCGATTTGCCGACTGAGGTTCTTTGCCGACCGGCTGGCTGTCGGCAAAGCGACTTCTTTGCCGACCGCAGTCTATCGGCAGTCGGCAAAGCCGGCTATGCCGACTGCCTTTGGTGGCTGTCGGCAAAGAGGGTCTTTGCCGACAGGGATATTCCATCCTGTCGGCAAAGCCCAGGGCTGTCGGCAAAGCCCCGTTTTCCTGTAGTGAGCGTCGGCCGTTCATCAAGCAGGTGCACAGGACGCGGAACGTCCAGCCAGCTAGCGGACCGAGAAAATTTAGAGGGTGACTAAAATTTAGAAGATGTGTTGAGAGGATGTTGTCTGGGATGTTCGGATATTAATAAAAAAAATAAATTACATAATCTGGAGACGAATTTTTTAAGCCTAATTAATCTGTTATTAGCACATGTTTATTGTAGCACTATATTGTTAAATCATAAACTAATTAGGTTTAAAAGACTCGTCTCGCAAATTAGTCGTAAATTATGCAATTAATTTCGTAATTAATTTATATTTAATACTCTATGCATGTGTTAAACATTCAATAAGACAACGACTAAAATTTAGGATGCACCTTATACGACGGTGCCGCAACAAGACCTACCTAGAAGCATGGATCCACCAGACCTCCCATACAAACCCGTCATGGATCCCCCAGACCCGCACCCACCACCGCCACCACCCAACGACGTGCCTAAAAGATGTCCTTCGCTGGGTACATGCAGCTGTGGAGGCAATCCATCTGCAATAAATCAGTCCTTGTTTAGTTCCACTCTAACTTTCAAAAAGTTGCTACAGTACCTGTCATATCGAATGTTTGCGGCCCGTGTATAGAGCATTAAATGTAGACGAAAAGAAAAACTAATTGCACAGTTTGGTGGGAAATTGCGAGACGAACGTTTTGAGCCTAATTAGTCCATGTTTAAACACTATTTGCCAAATAAAAACGAACGTGCTACAGTAGCCCCAAAATCCAAATTTCTCCGACTAAATAAGGGCTCAGTTGTGGAGACCTACGGAGGCAGCATGAGCCATGACGTAGCTCCTTTGAACAGGGCTTGTTTGGTTGAAAGCGTGGACCAAATTTGCCTGGGTGAAGAGGTGCTGCCTGTGCTCTATTTGGTTGGGACTCTGCATAGCTGACTGGGCTGGGCAGGGGCTGCCTCAGTCAGGCGATCGAAAACGAGCAACTGGGTGCAGCGCCGATGTTGCCTGGGTGGGCTAATGCTATCTTGTCGGTGCCTTTTTCTTCTGTATTTATATTATTAACTTTGTTGTACGCTATAGTTCCTTAATGAGTGAGACTCTTATTTCTATTTCCTATTATTCATCTCTGATAGGTGCAACCGAGATACATTTAGTATATTTTATTCTGTTTATTCCTTAATTATATGAATGAATTATTAGGAAAATAAAATATTAAAAGTATTTATATTTTTATATTACTTTATTAAAGGTTTTATTTATATTATTTTTGTGTTATAATAATATATATTACTCGAATGATGCTAAAGTTTTATATAGAAGAAAATATATTTTCTTTTTTATTAAACTTCTCAGGCATATTCTATTTCTTTTTTCACAGCCATGTGTAAAAACTTTTTGTATATTTTATATTTTCTAGTCTTTCTCCCCTCGGTTGATCATGTTCTAGTTAAAATTAGCATAATGTGTGCAGTATAATTATAATTATCTTTCTTCCTCATACGTTCTTTCCTTATGATATTTTTTAAATAGCTAGGAAATCTATTAACTTTATTTGTAATTGTAATTTCAAATATATTATTAATTGAGAAAATGTGGATGCTTTTATTTATTTATTATTATTTATAACCATAACCGTGTAAGTTTAAATATGATATTATACCTTTTATTAGCTTTTAAATATGTAATGTATCTTTTATTAGCCTTTCTAGGCACAGGCTTCCAATCAAACAGACCTTCTTCTGACTTACCTGGTTAGGCAAAAATCATTAACTTTCTAGGCAACACTTTTTGCCAGACAATCCCTCTAGGTCTCTAACCAAACAGACCGCAGATGCGTTTCCTTGTGGTTGTATTGTTAGCTTCTCAAATCCAGACCAGGCGATGAAGCAAGGTAGGATCTCCTTCGTTAGAATCAGATCGAGCTTGTGTCCACCGTACCATATGCATGATCATGATCTGATTGATCACGGGCTCACGGCGCATCATCAGGTTGATTCGACAAAATCGCTATGCCATGCTTCGATGTGCGCTTGGCAATCCACTGTCGCTTGCCACGCGCGCGGATGCTCACAACTTGACAACCCGCTCTTGCCGCTGCCTTCCCACCTGTTGACCCTCCTCTTTGGTTCTGTACGTGCACCCAAGTCATGGTACGGTTGACCTTATATGAGTTTGTCACGCTCGGACAAAGGACGACGCGCGAGAAAAATAAAAAAAGGATGATGACATGCGAGAAAAAGCGACTTGTGGGTTTTAACATGATAAGGTAAGATAAAATAAGATTAGGATTCCTATTCGGATTGGAGAGATGTATATGGAAATTAAGATTAGGATTTCTATTCAGATTGGAGGGGTGTTTTTGGAAAATAAGATTAAGATTCCTATTGGAATTGAAGGGATGTATTCGGATTTTCGATCTTATATTTAGTAGAGGAAGAGATGGAGTTTGACTCTGACAAAAAATAACTTTTCAATTTTGATAGAGGAAATCAAGCGCTTTGCAATCGGACTCCGTATCGCACTAGGCAAGAGCTATTCTAACTCATATGAACACGAGTCATATATAAAAATCCGGACGGAAGAAACTTTCTATTGTCCGGTAATCAAAGGGAGACGAACAAAAAAAAAGGATGGACGAAACAATGGCAAAAAAATTTCTCTCTTTATTATTAGGGATAGATATGCATTTTTCTATAAACTTAGTCAAAATTAGAGACATTTGACTTATGACAAAGCTAAAAATGACTTACAATTTCAAATGGAGGGCATATGATTCAACATGTTCATATACTAGGTCCTTATGGTTTTAATTAGGGCTATGCTATGTGTTCGTAGATTCTCAGTTAACAATGTGTAGCCAACCAAAACAGATTGAAGCGTTAGTCATCTTTCATCTTCATCAATCATTTTCTCTGTCTTGCCTTCAAAGCGCACGATAATGTAAGCTCATGCCTGCCTTTCCCACCATCATGCCATTTTTCTGTTCTCCCATTGGTTATGCCACTCATTATTCATTCTCCACCTTCTGTTATTAGCAATGTCCTACCTCACTGCTCACCACTTCCCATCGTTGTCACCAGGCAAACCGCCTCACAAGAACACCCTTTATATATATAAAAAAAAAAACTTCAAAAGCCCTAATTTTGAACCATAACCCTATTCACCAGCCTCGCTGTTGACATTTTTCTACTCTAATGCAGCAGGCCCATGTTCAAACAAGTTGATGGAAATGGGGACTCTTTAGTCACTTGGAATTTACAACCAGTGTTCTTTGATTATGATGGGAAGCTATCTTGTTGCTAGTTTAGAGCTCCGCCTTCACTCTTAGGGCCTGTTTGGCACACTCACACCGGCTCCGGCTCCATCTGACGTGTGCACTGTAGTAAGGAGTAGTAAGGAGCCATTGGCCCTTTGTTTCGCTGACATTTGGCTTATACTGATGTTTATGCTGATTTATTATGAGAGAAAAACATTGTTCGTTCGGTGAAAAGTACTGCTGAAGTAATTCAAGCAAACAAGGCCATTAGCCTTTTTCTTTTTGCTTGACTGTCTCCTGGCTACAGTGCACCTACAATGTTAAAGTTGGAGAAACCATAAAACCACCGGCATAAATAAAAAGTAAATTTTATGCTACCATGGTACTATACTATGTAGTACAAAGTGGTAGGACATGTAGCCCATTTACATCCTAATATCCAACACAATGTTTGGTAAAGAGTGTGAAGGGTTAAAGTGGTTTTCACTTTCTTAAACATGTCAAACAGACATCTTTTTGAATTTGCTAGCCGTTGTCGGCCTAGCAAATTGTTCAAACACTTTGATGAAAACATATCCCTCAAACTAAAATAAATATATGCCTTAAAATATCCCTCAAATTTACTTAAAGCTTTCTCACTAGATAAATATATGCCTTTATTAATTTAGAATTGATGAAAACGTAATAATATATTTAAAACCATTTACTTGTCTTTCCAATACACATTAGGATCCCCACATGATCAAAGATTCCTTATGGAGAATCCATGGCTTCTTGTCATCTTACCATTACTAATTAGAGATTCCACATTAGTTCTCATGAAAAGCATTAGTAAAAAAGGATAAATCCTAAAACTTCTCACAAAAGTTAGAAAAATGTAGCCTTTAATTTGGTAAACAATAACCATCAACGTCAATAGTAGCCATTGGATCTACTCTATTTTATGAAAAATATAAACACTTTTGCCACTATGAAAAAATTTATAAAGTAACCCCTTAAATTTGCATCTAAGTTTCCCACCAATAAATTATGAAAAATAATTTAAAATAACCATCCCATTTGCATATAAATTATCCATGTCTGCCATTTTAAAAGATGGAATAAAATAACCCTCTAAGTTACCACCTTTGTAATTATAAAAGGTAGTGCAAAGTAACACCTAAATTTGCATGTAGAACACAAACATATAGAATTATGAAAGATAATATGAAGTAACACTTTTAATTTCTATCAAATTATCCAGTGCTACTATTATATATAATAAACTAAAATATCCCTCAAATTTATGTATAAATACTAATAGTGTATCAAATGTGGAGAAATGCTCCCTTAACAAAGCACATATCTATGACAATGAGGATTCACTCTAAATTATATTAATAATCCATGAAATAAGTTTTGTAAGTTATTCATATAATTCTTTGATATAACAAACGATACTAATGAATTATTTAAAATTATATTAATATCCATGACAAATAATTTATATAAATTGTTACTTAGATAAACTTATACATTTTAACTGAAATATTTGACATATCTATACTGATACTATAATAATAAAGCAATAACTACATATATATTCTTTAGGGAGAATTCTTTATTTGGCACTAAAACAAATCACTCTTCCGTATTTGGCACTGGAAATTTTGAACTTCCTTATCTAGCATCAACTTGAAAATTCCTTTCGTATATGGCACTTCCGTCCATTTGATGCACTAACGGTGTCAAGTGCCACCTAAAATAACATATATATCCTTCTATGTACCAACAGCATGTAGTGCCAGATAGGAAAAGAATAAATAGACATAATGTCAAATAAGGAAAGCACAAATATGACAAATATACTTGATGCACGAGCTTTACAAATCTAACCACATTGTCAGCATATCTACATAGAGATCCAGAAATCAAAACACCAAAGCAAGCATACAGAGACATTGAATAGGCTGACAAAAGGATTATCTCAATGAAGTGTTCAGATGGACATCCTAAACCTGAAACAAGATTATGAATGCATATGTCCCATTCTTAAACAAAGATTATCGATTTGTTAAGTAAACTTAAGAAATAGCTAGAATAACAGTATGTAATTTTATTCTAACAATCTAACAACAATAGTTCTGCAAATACCATACAATCACAATTCAAAGAACAACAATTCGCGCTTCCATTCCAAAACGTACGAAATCGATGAAAAGAAGAGCCACGGTACTCACTCTTCAGTGGCAGCGGAGCCTTCTCCACGACGGGCTCCGGCATCGCAAGCCTTCTCCACGACGGGTTTCCAGCCAATGCTCCTGGGAACTTCATTGTTGGCAAAGGCCTAGACAGGCTATTGTAGGAGAGGTTAAGCACCTCAAGCTCTGCCATGGCTGCAATTCTAGGAGGCACCTCCCCTGACAGCCCATTATGTGAGAAGTCAAGCGTATGCAACCTCCCCATGCCCCCAAGCCCTGCAGGGATCTGCCCAGCCAAGTAATTACAGGAGAGGTTCAGATACTCCAATCCCTTCATGGCAACCAATCCTTCTGGTATCTCGCCACGGAGCTCATTCCCAGACAGATCTATACCAGTAGCTGCCTGAAGATCATACCTCAAATCCAACTGCCATGACACCGTGTTCACAGAAGCTGACACAAACAATTGGGGTGGAAGCACAGTCTCCGATGGAGTCGCCTGAGCCTGGGCCTGACCACCTCCACCGTTAAGCACTTCAGTGACATTGAACCCACCATCTGGGATGAAACTTACAAACTTATTGCTAGACAAATCAAGCCACTGGAGCAGGGGAAACGAGAACATCCAGTCAGGTAGGTGGCCGGAGAGCTGGTTACCAGCCAGTGACAAGAACTTCAAGCTCAACCATTTCGTTACAGCACAACTGAGCTCCCCGGAGATCTCATTTCCTGACAAGTCCACCACCTCCAAAGACCTGCACCCAGCCAGCGGCAGCGGAATCTCCCCAGATATCTTGTTATTCGACAAATCTAGAACCTTGAGACTAGCTAGTGCGTCGAGCTCTGGACGCAGCGCCCCAGAGAGCTGGTTACCCCCAACCTGCAGGTACAGAAGCTGGAAGCAGCCTGCAAGTCCGGCAGGCACTGAACCGGACAACCGGTTATTCGACAAATCCAGCACCTACAAATAGGTCAGGTTCCCTGTTCCGGGAGGAATCTCCCCGGAAAGCTGGCTGTCCGCGAGAAACAGACCCTTCAGGCTCCGTACGGCTGCGATACCGACGGGGATCTCACCGGAGAAGCGATTGTGGGAGAGGTCGAGGAGGAGGAGGGTGGAGTTGTCGGGGTCGGCGACGATCCGCAGCGAGACGGCGCCAGAGATGGCGTTGCAGGAGAGGTCGAGGGCAGCAAGGCGCGAGGGAAAAGAGAGACGCGGGGAGAGCGGGAGGCGGAGGAAGTTGGCAGAGAGGTTGAGGGTGTGGAGCGCGGGGAGCGAGGACGACAGGTAGGTGGGGACAGCCCCTGAGAGCGTGTTGCGGGAGAGGTCGAGAACGAGGAGCGAGCGTGGGAGGGAGCAGGAGAGCTCTCCCGACAGCGCGTTGGAGGAGAGGTCGAGCATGCGGAGGCGGCGGAGGAGCGCGAGCGGCGCCGTGGGGAGCACGCCCGTGAGGTTGAGGCCCCGGAGCGAGAGCTCGGCGACGGAGGGCGCGGCGGGCGAGGGGGCTGGCGCCGCAGCGGGGTGGAGAGACACGCCGCGCCAGGACGGCGAGAGCGGGCCGCTCCAGGAGATGGGGCCAGCGCCGGCCGGCGAGCCCGCCCTGTCGCCACGTTCCCCGCCAGACCCGCGCCTCGATCTGCGACCATGGGGCGAGCTTGGCTGAATGTGGGGCGCCTCGAGCTGGGGGACCCGCCCCGCGAGTTCCTGGGCACCGGCGGCCGATGCCTCCTTTTTCCCGTCCTCATCTCCTCCGGCCTCCATTCTCTCTAGGGTTTCGGTTTGAGAGGTTTCTTTCAGAACAGAGGAGCGACGGGAGAAAGGAGCTCGGGGGAGAAGGGGAGACGGACTGCGCGCGACCAAAATAAACATGGGCATTTTGGTACATCCAGTGAAAAGCTGACATGGTCTTTCTAGTCAACTAACGGAGAGATGTCTGAAATAGACGGAAGTGCCATATACGGAAGGAATTTTCAAGTTGATGCTAGATAAAGAAGTTCAAAATTTCCAGTGCCAAATACGGAAGAGCGATTTGTTTCAGTGCCAAATAAATAATTCTCTCTATTCTTTATAAGAAAATTCAAACATCTTGAGAAGTGGATAGGTTAGTATCTACTAAAAAAGTGGTTATACCTTCCTAGTGTTTGATATTCTTTATAGGAAACAGTGATTATAAGGATTAAATATATTAGTGTTCTCTTGAGGTTAGAACCGTTAAGTCATCCAATATCTCACTTCAAGGTCCACCGCCATCTTGAACAATATGGTGCATGTTTAAATGGCCATTTATGCCATTGTTGTACTTAAGAATGCAACCTGAATCATTATTTTTAGTAAAATACAAAATAATTATTGATAAGAAATACAATAAGAAAAAGAGTTTCTAACGTAACTTGAGGTTAGAAAATTTGTAGTAAATAATAAGATCAAACTTGAAAGAAATGAAAATCTAGATTCATAATGTCATGAGACAAGAGCTACAACAAGATGCACCATGGTTATGCCTAATGAAGATTATAGTTAGTGCAATACCACATGTTTATGAACTAGCTAGTTTTGCTAATTAAACATAAAAAGTTTTGTATTTGAAGGAGACAAATATCATTCTTTTAGCTAGCTAACAAGTCCTTATGTACTGTATTCAAGATTTTATCAGTAACACCCTCATTTCACTCAATTGGTTTATATGTTGTTTGTAGTTACTACCGCTAAATTCGATGAGTTGAGACTTCAAGAAATGATAGCATGGCACATAAAATGCTTCTATGTTATATTTCAGGCCGGCAGTTTATTAGTAAGAAATCGATTCAAATTTTAATTTGCTTGACTTCCTAATAATCTTCTAGTTTACCCACTTGTGTCTTAAGCAAGAAGAATGTGCAACAAAATCAGTCATAAACGACGGAAGTGTGTTCCATCATCTAACTCGATCATTTCCTTGAATAGATGTCTAAGAGCACCTTATCATGAGCCTCTACTGCACGCGGCACAGGAACGGATCCAGCCTAACATGCCATTATTGATGTCACCTCTACTACACCATAGATAACTTCACATATGATCATCAATTTGCAATGGAAATCAGAGAAAATCATTGCTGTCACATGACAGCAATGAACAGGGCTGGCACGTACTACATTAGACGATGTGGGGGGCATAATGTGCCCCTGGCGCGGCACAACGTATAATGTGGGGGGCATGTGTGCGCTGGCACTACATTAGACGATGATGGCAACTAGCAGCCAAGCTATAATCACTAGGCCTAATTGTAATTGCAATTTGCATCGTTTGACTAATCATAGCCACTCTCTCAAAAGAGAAACCTCGAGTCCATTATATTTAGGACCTGGGAAGAGGGTCACTAGGAATCCACAGCGCTTTTGGTGCACCTTTATTTAAACTTGCCTCACGCTCGCTTGAGGCTTTGTCAATACCATCATTGCCAGTTACGTGGCTATTCGGAGAATTCCTAGTTTATCGCTCACGCGTGCAGCTTTGCTGGCTCAACTGGAGACAAGCTGCAATGTTCAATGCCGTGCCGGTCTTGGTTGCATCATACTGCCACTCGATTTGTTTTTTTTTTTTTTGGTGTGTGCGCGCTGAATTTTTTCTTTTTTTTTCCTTTTTAGAAAATAAAGGAAAATAATCCCAACATTGGAAGTTGCGTGCGAGGCAAATTTTTGAAGGAAGAAAAACTTTCGCAGTGGAGTGGTTCATTGAAGGGCACAAAAGCTGAAATTTGGCAGCCCATTGCCAGGGTGAATGCCACAAAGTTTGAGGGAAAAGCCTCTTTGGCTATCAATTCCTGCCAATTTGTTAATTTGAATACCCATAACATACCGTACATCTTATCCCGGCCGCCGCCGGGTCATGAGCATAATCATGTCGATGCAATTCTTGTTAGTTGATCTCCACCAATAGGCCCAATTGGACCCTTGGATCTGCGTCCTGATCGGGGGCGCCCAACCCTAATATGGTTGGTGGACCCCTATCGCACAGCACTATAAAGAGAGGTGGGGATCAAGGCTCTAAGAACGAGGTTGACCGGAGCCGATGTAACCACGAACAGAAAATCTAACCCGATCTAAAGAGGGTGCTGCCAATGACGGGAAGCCCCACCGACTCCGTCGTACCTCTGCATCGCCACTGGACCTCGTCTCCACCACGCTGGACTCCACCGCGCCGAGCTCCCTCGACACCGGCATCCACGAGGCTACGGCGCAACTGCGCCAGGGCGAACTAGAGGAACCCTAAGTAAGATGCTTACCCCCGATCTATGGTTTAGAGGCACTATTGTTTTTAACAATGGTACAAGAGCAAAGGTTACCGGTGTGTAGATCTAGTATGGGGTAAAGCATTGAAAAGAAATAAAAGAAAGAATAAGGGTTCGATCCGTTACGGATTAAAACCCTAACCCTAACCGGGTAAAAGAAAAGAGAAAAGAGAACAGAAGGGTGGCGGACGTCACTGACTGCCAGTCACCACCGCCACCGCACGGGGAAAGCTGCCGCACCGTCGTCTTCGCCGGCGCGCGGCAAGAAAAGATCAAAGGGTTCAACCGAACCCAAGCCGAAAGAAAAACGAATTGGGTTAATCCTAACCCTAACCCAAATCCCCAATCGGCTAAGAACCAAGAAGAAACAGACAAGAAAGCAGAGAACCGATTAAATCCAATTCGGATCTGAGAAGAAAGAGGATTTTCCTAACCCTAACCCTAACTGGGTGAAAGAAAGAAGAAGAGAGAGGGATTCGGCCTAGAAGAGAATCAAAGCCAAACCCTAAACCCGTGAAGACCCTCTGGGGAAGAAGAATAGTGGGTCGGATTCCGAACCCTAACCCTAGATCTAAACCCTTACCCCCAACACCGGTTCGGATAAGAGAAGAAGAAGATCCAAATCGGAGAAGAAGGGGGAAAAGGGGAAGGGACCAACCTCGCCGTGCGTCGGGCTAACCCATCGCCGGCGCGGGAGAAGAAGGACGAGCCGAGGGAGCTGTTTTGCCAAGGCTCGGCCAAGGGGGCGCCGCAGCTAGGCCGCTCGACGGCGGCACGCTCACCCGCTGGGGAGCGCGCACGCCGGCGAGGGGGCCGGCGACGGCGCCATGGCTGCCTGCTCCACCGCTTCGCTCGCTTGGTGCGCCGTGCGGCTGAGAGAGAAAGGCAAAGAAGAAATGGACTAGGGTTAAAGGGGGCCGGCCGCGCAGGGGAGCATGGTCTCGCCGCCACGAACGACGGCGCCATCTCTCTCTCTCGGCTTCGGTCGCTGCTCGTTGCTACTGCGTTGAGTGAGAAGGAGCATGAGCGTAGAGAGAGAAGAGGGAGGGGCGAATGACGCTAGGGTTTCAGCGGAGGCGCTGAGGTCGCCGTTTTGATCCACCGAGACGCGCGCGTGGCCGTCCGATCTGCATCAACGGTGCAGATCAAACGGGCCAGAATCAGGCCTAGGCGGGCGTGAGCAGGAGGCCGCTTTGCCGACCTAGGTCTAGGTTGCGACCTGGGTGCGGGCAGCGCGCGTGTGTGGGCTGCTGTGGCAGGCCGAGCCGCGCACTGCTGCTGCTGGGTCAGTACTGTAGCTGCAAGCCGGGCCATAATGAACAGTAAATAAAAGTTCCGAGTTTATTTTATTTTCAGAAGCAGATTTTGATGATATTTGTCTACTTTAAATATCTCTGTTAAAATTTGAACCAATGAGATAATTTTTCAGAGAATATTTGAAAAAAGTTTAATGCTTCTGAAAAATAGATAATGAATTTTTTCATGTTTCCGCTGCTAAAGAAGTAGTTGATTCTCCAGTTATTTTGAACCAACGTGATATTTAATTGGAGAAAAAGAGATTTTAATATGATTATGATGTTGTTATTTTCTAACCAACGTTGTTAATAACAATATCGTAATTTTAATGATTTTATGCATTAATTATATTTCTGCCCAACGGTGATGTAGAATTAGTGTATAAGAATAGTTGTATGTTTTAATTTTGACCAACGTTGAAATCAAGGCATGCAATTGTTGTTATTTTTATGTTAAGAAAAAGTTTGACCAGGCATTCATCTTGGCTGAGGTGAACTGGGTAGTCACCTCATCGTGTTTCACTGAGCCTGTGGCACTAGTGAGGGAGACAAACGAAGCTGATGCCGCTTGGGCAACTAAAGAGAGGGATTTTGAATCCCAAAAGATGTCCTATGACCTTGAGCATAGAAAGCGGGTCACTGTCAACAAGAAATGTTTGGCTGTGATAAAGAACATGATTAAGCCTGCAATTGTAGGCTCAATCCCAGAGTGTGACACGGTCACCGAGTACCACGATAGAATAAAGAGTAAGTTCACTGGCTCTTCAAAGACATATGCTACCCAGCTGATAAAGCAGCTGGTGACAGAGAGTTAATCTAGAAATGGTGGCATAAGAGAGCTCACGATGCGTCGTCGAAATTATGGCACTGTCGTTTAGGTCATATTTTGAGGGGAAGAATAGAAAGACTAGTTAAGAATAATATTCTTCCTTCATTAGAGCTCTCAGATTTAGAACAATGCAGAGAATGCATAAAAGGAAAGTATGTAAAGAAAATTAAGAAATATGACAAACGAAGCGCATAAATTTTACAGATTATTCACGCAGACATCTGTGGTCAGTTTTCTATAAAGAGTGTGGATGGTTATGATTTGTTCATAACATTCACAGATGATTACTCCTATTATGGCTATATTTATCCAATCAAAGAAAGAACAGAAGCATTGGATAAATTTAAGATATTTAAGGCAGAAGTTAAAATCCAACGCAATTTAAAGATTAAGATAGTCAGGTCAGACCGTGGAGAGAGTACTACGGTCGGCATACTACATGTGGCCAAGTTTCTAGACCTTTTTGTAAGGTTCTTACAGGAGAATGGCATAGTAGCCCAGTATTCTACACTGGGCGAACCTCAGCAGAATGGAGTAGCTAAAAGACTCAATCGTACCCTCATGGATATGGTGCGAAGTATGATAAGTTACTCCACCTTACCGTTGAGCCTGTGGATGAAGGCGTTAAAACCGCCATTCATATTCTCAATAGAGTACCAAGTGAGTCGGTGCCCAAAACACCATATGAGTTGTGGACAGTAAGAGTACCCTCACTAAACCACTTACGTATGTGGGGGGAGTCCTGCTGAGGCTAAAGTATTTAACCCAAATATTGGGAAGCTAGATCCCAAAACAGTAAGTTATCATTTCATTGGCTACCCAGAAAAGTCAAAAGGTTTTCGTTTCTACTGTCCAGACAGACATACAAAGTTTGTAGAAACGAGACACGCTGTCTTCCTAGAGGATGAAATGATGAGGGGGAGCATGGTAGCTCGAAAAAATGACCTTAAAGAGAAGCGGGTGTATGTGCCCACTCCGATGATTCATGAGCCATTTTTCTCACTACCTGCTGTCGCTGCACCAATAGTGCAAGATACTGTGGTGTCAGCACCTATTGTTATTCCGCCTGTGGCAACAATGAATGACGATGAGGAACCTGTTCTTCAGGATCCTGTAAAACCTATTGCCACACATAAGGGGGAGCAACAACAGCCTCAAACAGAAGATGTGCCAAATGTAGAGGCCCATAGAAGGTCTCAAAGAGTTAAAAAATTAGCTATTCCTGCTGACTATGAAGTATACAACACTGAGAAATTTCAAATGGAGGATGATCTCACCTCATTTGAAGAAGCCATGAGAACTGATCATTCATCATAGTGGGCTTGAGGCCATGGAAGATGAAATGAAATCTATAAATGCCAATAAAGTTTGGGACTTGAAAATAATTCCTAAAGAAGCCAAAACAGTAGACTGTAAATGGGTCTACAAAACAAAACTTGACTCTCAAAGAAATATAGAGAGATATAAAGCGCGACTTGTGGCAAAAGGCTTTACGCAAAGAGAAGAGATTTATTACAATGAGACCTTTTCTTCAGTCTCATGTAAAGATTCCTTCAGAATCATAATGGCATTAGTGGCACATTACGATTTAGAATTATATCAGATGGATGTAAAGATGACATTTCTCAACGGGGACTTGAAGGAAAATGTTACATGACACAACCAAAAGGTTTTGTCATGGAAGGAAAAGAACGAATGGGATGCCACCTAAAGAAAGGTTTTTTCATGGAAGAAAAAGAACGAATAGGATGCTGCCTAAAGAAATCCATTTATAGATCAAAACAAGCTTCAAGACAGTGGTACTTGAAGTTTAATCAGATAATAAGAAATTTTGGGTTTAAAGAGAATGTTGAGGACAATTGTGTCCATGCAAAGTTTAAGAATGGGAAGTTTATCTTCCTTGTCCTGTATGTGGATGATATCGTACTTGCTAGTAGTGATGTCAGTCTACTACTGGAGACAAAGAAGTTTTTGTCCTCAAAATTTGATATGAAAGATCTTGGTGAAACTTCGTTCGTTCTAGGGATTGAGATTCACCGAGATAGAAGTAAAGAGGTATTAGGACTGTCACAAAAGGCATACATAGAAAAGATATTAAAGAAATTCAGTATGCACAAATATAGTCCCTCACCTGCTCCTATAGTCAAGGACGACAGATATGGGGATTTTCAATACCCCAGGAACCAGTATGAGATCGATCAAATTGAAAATTGTTCCATATGCTTCAGTTGTTGGAAGCTTGCAATATGCTCAAGTATGTACGTGCCCTGACTTGGCATTTGTTACCGGGTTATTTGGCAGATTCTAGAGCAATCCTAGAATAGAACATTAGAAATTAGTAAAGAAAGTCTTGCGTTATTTGCAAGAAACGAAAAGTCTCATGATGACGTACAGAAGATCTGATTCACTCCATATAGTGGGATATTTAGATTCTGATTATGTGGGAGATGATAGAAAATCCATGTCTGGATATGTATTTACTCTCGCAAGGGGAGCTATTTCATGGAAAAGCTCAAAGCAAACCGTCACTACATCATCCATAATATATACCGGGTTTGTAGCGTGTTATGAGGCAACGGGGCAGGTGAACTAGCTAAAGAAGTTCATACCCGGTTTGAAGGTGGTTGACGACATCTATAGACCACTTAAGTTACACTGCGATGATAATCTGGCAGTACAGTATGCTCACAACAATAAGTCAAGTGTGCTGTCAAACACATTGACATAAAGTATTATGTTGTAAAAGATAAAGTCCGGGATCATATCATAAGTCTTGAGCATATAAGTACCGAAAAGATGCTCGTGGATCCGCTTACAAAAGGCTTACCACCCAACGTATTCAGAGAACATGTAGCTAGCATGGGTTTAGGGGAAAGCCTATAATTCCTGGATAAAAGAAGGCCCAAAGTTAAGTATCTATTTCAAAACAGAGTGGTGTGTTGTAGCTGTTGAATCTATCGGCAATTGACCGTAATGATGAAACATGCTCTATGCGCTAATCTGTAATGGAATGAACAAAAGTAAATGATATGAAATTAAAAGATGGTAGTGAGATTAAGGGGGGGAATGTTAGTTGATCTCCACTAATAGGCCCAATTGGACCTTTGGATCTGCGCCCTGATCGGGGGCGCCCAACCCTAATATGGTTGGTGGGCCCCTGTCGCAGAACACTATAAAGAGAGGTGGGGATCAAGGCTCTAATAACGAGGTTGACCGGAGCCGATGTAACCACGAACAGAAAACCTAACCCGATCTAAAGAGGGTGCTACCAGCGATGGGAAGCCCCACTGACTCCGCCGTACCTCTGCATCGCCACTGGACCTCGTCTCCACCACGCCGGACTCCACCGCGCCGAGCTCCCTCGACACCGGCGTCCACGAGGCTACGGCGCAACTGCGCCAGGGCGAACTAGAGAGACTCTAAGTAAGATGCTTACCTCAATCTACGGTTTAGAGACACTATTGTTTTTAACAATTCTATCTCTCTCACTTGGAAGCGAAGAAAGAGAAAGTTATCATACGTACAAGACCATATATCTGTGTTTGTGTGCATGGAGTCAACGTCATTATATTTCTCTATCCGCCGCCTAATAACCCTATTATTCCTCTGTCGTGTTGTCACACGTATATGAAATTTTCTAAACCGTATGGGGACAACTTAAGGCTACCGAATAGGTTATCCTCCCTATCTCCGGCCAATAAGATTCCAGCGAGTTTGAAATTCGAATTAGCTCAGGAAAATGACGTGACAGATACTTTCTTCTTCTTCTTCTTCTTTAAAAAGCAAGTTTTATTTGCCGCCTTTGCACTTTTCAACCTGCTCCATATAATAACAATTTTCAGACACAGACTCTATCCCGAGAAAACTAAAGCATTTGCATCATTAGATGATTCAAACATGCCAAAAGTATATAATTAAAATTTCATCCACCTACTTGACTGCTTGGTGAATAAGAATTTATAGAAGCTCGGCGATAGAATTTAGAAACTCTACGTAATGTATTCCCATGAGAAGAATAGTACAAATCAGAAAGTTCTTTTGAAGTTTATACACAAATCCTCTCAAGATGTGAAAAAGATATATATATCTTAAAAGTTATCGTAATAGACAAAAACATTTGACCATTAATTTGGTAGATTCTAATAGTCACTAATAATAATAACAATTAATTCTCCAATGTTTTCTTGAAAATTACTCATACTCCTATGTGTCACCGTGGAAAATACTCTAAAGTAGTAGAACCCCCTAAATCGATACCCAAATTACCCACGTATCCCTAATGAAAATAACCAAAATGAACCCCTTTCAATCTTCATCTAAATTGCTCATATATCACATTCGATTTGACCGAGCCCGAGTCCCCGATGTTTTTGAGATATTTTGATGACGGAACCCGTGTTAACCGCCACTAGGAAAAACCTTGTTTTCGAAACCGATGAACATATCACATTCGATTTGACCGAGCCCGAGTCCCCGATGCATATAGAGACGTCGATCCGGTTCCTGTAAAAATCAGTCTCGTGAAAGGGGTTCACGGGCATACATACCTGGCTCTCGCTGGAAGGGAAGGCGCGGACGCGACGAACAGGTCTGTTGGGCAATGCGATGGCGGGGCAATGGCCCAGGTTTGCCGGCGGCATGTTAGGCCTGGGCTAGGGACAGGCAGGGGGTGGGGGGGCAGAGCACTATAATTCGTATCGTGGATTATTTATTGCTGACTGGTTTGGTGTGAGAGAAAAATATTGTTTTTAGTTAAAAATTTACGATCATTTACGAGTAAGCGAACAAACTGATGGAGAGGCGATGTGATGGGGTCATGGGGACGATGACTCGGCGGGCTGATGCGAATTTGGAACGGGACGCGAGCCTATCCACAGAGGTGTCAGCGTCCACGTGTTGCTCGACACGTTTCAGTGAGGAGCCCAGCATACTGTTCCAAATCCAACTTCGAACTGCTCAGGTTTGGCATGTGACGCCGTACTCAGTAGTAATATGCTTTTATAGTACTCTGAAGCTCGTTTTGGAACGCACCAGTTCTACAGAAAGTTCAAATGCATGGAGACATCACATCAAATCTTACGATATGTGTATGGAGCATTAAATATAGACGAAAAAAAATTAATTGCACAGTTTGGCTAGAAATCGCGAGACGAACGTTTTAAGCCTAATTAGTCCATGATTGAACACTAATTGCTAAAAAAACGAAAATGCTACAATAGTCAAATTCTTAAATTTCGTAAACTAAACATAGCCTGAAAATTCAGGGGTAAAAAAAGAAGAAGAAGAAGATTCTAAAGAGGTCATGCTCAAGCCATGACATGGGAAGTTTTCCAATGTAGGGCCGAGTTCACATCCTCTATGGCTTTGGCCTCTGGGGTTTTACAGGTGAGTCGATTGCTTTTGTTTTGCTGTAGCGCCAGACGGAAGAACGGAAGCTTCTGAACTGGGTGGCTCTCTAGAGATAGATCAGCAGCGTCGTCTGCAGTCAGGAAGCTCAGGACAGCGGCAGCTGGTAACTGCACAACATGGGGTGTTGGTGCTGCATTGCATTGCCACTTGCCACTCAGATATTTGTCTCGCCATCCGTATCCGCAGGGCAGGGCGAGCGCATGTGGTAACACAGTGCGGCACTTCGGCAGCGAAATGCCACGGCCAAGGCAAGCATTGAGGCCACTTCTATCCATTTTACTCCTACTCATATCAATATCGCCGGGCCATGTTAGAAACAGGGAGATGCGCAACCCACACCGAAATGTATCCATCCATCTTGTTTATACATCACTAGCAAGCACGAGTACTCTACTAGCAGTAGTATGTAGTTGTTGATTACAGATCAACAGATCACTGTACACTTGCTTCCTTCCTCTCCCTGTGTTGCCTCAAATCAAATGGCTCAACGAGGAGAAGAGGAACCGGAACCAAGATTCGAGTAGCCTTCTACTGCGGCTTCGCCGGCGGCGACCCGCTGGTCTCACCGCCGCCGAGCCCGGACTCCAAGTCGCAGTCTTGGTTCTGCTGCTGCTGCTGCTGCGCCGGCGTCGGCGCGGGCGTGGCGCCGCCGCCGCAGCCCAGCAGCCGCCGTAGGGCGGCTACTCTAGCCGCCTCCACGACCGCCGCGACTCCGGCGATGGGCCCTGCGACCGTCACCTGGGGCGCCTGCGGCAGCGTCACCGGTGGCGGTGCCGCCGGCGCCGGCGCGGCGGCGCCCCGGGTGCTGACGGCGTCCTGGGAGCCGAAGAAGAGGACGTTGGTGGGGAAGTTGGGCGACTCCGGGTCCGCCTCGGGCGCCCGCGCCGGCACGGGCTTGCCGTCGTCCTCGGCGACCGCGCAGCGGCACAGCGGGCAGGTGGAGTGGGACCGCAGCCACATGTCGACGCACTCCACGTGGAAGGCGTGGCCGCACCGGGGCAGCACGCGGGCCGCCTCCCCGGGGCCCACCTCGGCGATGCACACGGCGCAGTCCGCGGCGGGTCCCCGGCGCCCACCTCCTTCCTCGGCAGCGCCGCGATGGCGGCCTCGTCCATGCCGCCGCCGCCGCCGTGGCACCCCGCGCCCGCGAACACGAAGCGGGGGTGGCCCCTGTCGTGGCGCTCGCTTCCGCCTCCGCCTCCGCCGCCGATGCCGCCGATGGTGGGGGCGGCGCCGCGGTACCGCTTGGCGCAGAGGAAGAGGTAGAAGCAGATGACGAAGGTGATGAAGATGGCCGCCGCCGCCGCCAGCATCGTCGCCGCCGCCGCCACGGAGGTGCCCGTCACCGCCATCAGGGCGTCGGCTCCAGATCCCCTTTTCTCCTTGTCTTGCTCCTCCTCCTCCTCCCAGGAAGCAGGCTGTTCCCCAGCTTTCTTGGCTGGCTAGGACTGGCTTGGCTCTATGCTGGGTTCGGTTCCTGGGCGCGGTGGAGGCCGGCGGCGGCGCGCTCTGAGAGTGGGAGTGGCTACTAGCTAGCTAGCTAGTGGGGGAATTGGGGAATTGGGAAGAGTCGGAGAGGGCTCTGGCGTGTATAAATACGGAGTGATTGGGATGGGGAAGGAGGAGCGTGTGTGATTTTGGATTGCAGGTGGAGGTGGGTTTGGAGGGACGAGGGGAGACGTGGAGGAGAACAGCGACGCTGGCTGTGTGGCAGGCCGACTAGCGGTCACTTTAGTAGTGCTGCCTCGGTCAAAAAAGAAGTAACCTTTACATTTATTCTAAATTAATTATTTTATGGGCATGTTTGTTTGTGCGGTTTCTGTCACATCAAATATTTAGATACATAAAGTATTAAATATAGTCTAATTACGAAATTAATTACACAACTTGCGACTAATTTGTGAGACGAATCTTTTAAGTCTAATTAGTTCATATTTTGACAACGTGGTGCTACCGTAAACATATGCTAATGATGGCTTAATTAGGCTTAAAAAATTCGTCTTGCAAATTAGTCTCCATCTATGTAATTGATTTTATAATTAATCTATATTTAATGCTCCTTACTAGTATCTAAACATTCGATGTGACATGAATTTTAGGAGCGACCAAAGAACCAAACATCCCCTGTATCTGATTAAGTCCATAGATAAGATTGTATATATTTTTAAAGAATTAATATTAGTTTTTATTTTGTTTGTACCAGTAAACACGTTTGTGCTTTCCAATAGGCCTTTACACATCTTCGTCTTGGGATTGATATCGTATTGTGACTGGACGGACGTGTGTTGTTTTAACCTATATGGGTACTGGAGGCTTAGATATCTATCCAATTAACTATGGCATGCATTTAAATTCATTTTGAGATAAGACTCAGCATCGTGCATAAAACAATCTTCTCTAACTCCTACCACAGGCACATGAGAAAATAGCAAACCATGGAAACACTTTGTATTCTAATTTGTTTGAAATCAGAGCATGGGAGAGATTAGGTTTGTCGGATCCCATTGGACGGTTGTGAGTGATGACATATCAAGAAACCTTTCTCCCTTTATATCATTAATATATATATATATATATATATTAGCAAACATGCGACCTGGAATTGAATTGGTTCAATACCAAATCAGGCTTGGTATTAAAATTGGACACGATACAAATTTTGTTGTTTGGATGCGCATTGAATTGGATGTTGGAATTTCGGAGGGATGCCAGGCATGGGGAAGAAGGGAGGAAGGGGCATCGGAGCGGAGGAGCTCGTCACCCAAGAGTGTTGGGGGCGGAGGAAGAGAGTTAGTGGCCGACGATAGAGGAGGGAGAGGAGCATCGGGAGGAAAGAGTGTTGTTGCCTAGGAGCGTCGGGGCGGGGGAACCGGGTCGGCGGCCCACGACAAAGGAGGGTTGGGGCAGATGAGCATTGAGTGGGGATGGAGGAGCGTTTGGGCAAAGTAAGAGAGTCAGTGACGGGCCATTGGAGAGTTGGGTGGAGGAGCGTCGGGCCTAGGCGGAGGAGCGTCGGGCCTAGGCGGAGGAGCGTCGGGTGGCTATTGAATGCCGAACAATATGGAGGTGGATGACTCAGTATTGAAGATGAGGGGTTGCAAGTGTAGAGAATACCACTTGGTATTGGGGTCCATATAATTCCAATTTCAAATTCTGAACCATCCAAATAGTTACATTTAGAGGTAGCCAACACCAATTCTAAATTCTCAAGCTGAATATCTACATCCAAACAAGGTATAATATGTATTAGAATCGGACTCATACCGTCACTGGATGCACAAAGACATGCGGTTTTGACTCGTATAAGCGCTGGTCATGAGTCAGGCTCAGACGAGACAAGAAAGGTAATGACACTGTGAAAAGTAAGAAAGAGGGATAGAAGAATTGTTTTGCTCTCTAATATTAGGTATAGACTATGTAGCGTGCTCATGCGTTGCTACGGGATAACTAACAATTTATACTAAAAACACACGGATCGCACGATAAGATAACAATACTGTTAAATTAAATACCAACGTTAAAGTGACATTTAATCCAAAAAGTAAAGTTTATGAATTTAACACAATCACGGAGTGCGCGGCGTCGCTGGCTCACAAACTCTAAAGCTTCCAGAGATTGGGTCGCATCCAACCTAGAGCCTCGGAACCCTGCATCTTTTCCTGGACGGGCTTCACTTCGGATGCGCCGGTAGCAATATCAATGATCTCCAGTCGATGGACCAAGTCGTATGGATCCCCATACAATGGCTCAGACATGTAGATTTTATTCTCCTTGTACTTGGATACACCTGTTCCACTGAAGCTTTCATTGAAATATTTAGACACAAATAGTGTCTGATCACCGATGTCCCTCACCCTGGACCACTCCGGCGTACGGTCGTGGAGGTTGCACTTCTAGATCGCGCTGCTGTAGGTGAAACTCTCTGTCTCGTGGAATGGGCTCACCGTGGCACCCACAATGTGTAGCTCACCGTTTGATTCCAGGTAGCTATGGTGGCAGAGCCCCGTAGGTGGCGACAGCGATGGCAGCAGCGTCGCGGTTGGAGTAGCGCCGGTGGCGTTGCTGCTGCAGATGGAGATTTCTCTAGTGCAGTCGATCGCTAAGAACTTGTCTTGGCAGTGGACGATGGACCCCACGAAGAACTCCGGTTTGGTGTCGAGCAGCGTCCATGCGCTGTCGACTCCAACCCGGCAGAACGCGACCTCCGTGGAGCACCTAAGCATGGCCATGGCCACGCACTCACGGCCGGTGACGTCAGGCAGCGCCGAGAGCACGATCTCACGGAAGAACACGTCCCTCGTGTCTTCTAGCTTGATGGCTCTACCTGCGGCATTCGCGTCCCCGTAGCCGTTGGTGGGATGGAGGACCCACTGGCCATGGACCCTAGACAAGCGTTCCGATGAGGACACCGCCGCGATGTGTTCGCCTGCTGGCGGGAGCTCAATGTGGGGGGCACGGGCACCGGCGAATGGATTCTGCAGCATCACAGACACCGCCTCGTCCATGAGCGCTAGCCACTCACACGAGGAGCCGCACGCCGCCTTGCCACGCACGTCGGGCAGCATCTTGGACAAGACCTTCTTCTCTAGGACGCAGTAGAAGCCAACGCAGTCCGAGTCGGAGTCGAACGGGAGCAGTAGGAGCGGCCCGAAGGTCACGAACGGGACGACGGCGCGCCATGGGGAGCAAGCAGATCGGAAGGACGCCACGTCGTGGCCTGATGCGAGACGCTGCCCGATGGACTCGAGGAGATCCTCTGGCAGGCCGGATCTCCAGTCAGGGAGAAGTAGGGACCTTCTCTTGGTATTAGGAGGTTGAGCCATGAAAGAAAGATGACATCAACTATGGTTCACGCAAGAAACAGCAAGCGGGGCGATGAAACACGTGAGCGTGAAACCAAATGAAAGGAGAAAAATATGTCCCTTTTGCAAATGCAAAGAGGGAAAGTAATTAAATGTAGGCAGATTTGGCAAGGTTCTCAGAAATGCAAAAATATTCTTTTTGTTTTAATTCTCTTTCCTTTTGCTCGTTGCCATGTATGCTGGTGCATGCAAACATGCAATGTGTATATGGATAGCACAATAATTTTCTACTTCCTATTTTGCCGTGATTCCTCTATCACATGACAGGCAATATTCAATCAAGGAGAATAGCACACTTCCTATTTTAGCCATATCAAAGAGATATTGTGGGATCGCAGGCGTGGGCAGACGGACGAACCAAAACAAATATCGCACAAAAAAATGTCTACACTTTGTTCTTTTTAGTTATAAGAGATAAAAGATATACAGGAGATATAAAAATATATTTCCTCAATCAAAAAATAACCGTGCATCTCACTATTCAAGTTGTAACGTGTTTATATACCTAGCTATTATCTAATATAATTCTTCTTTCATCGTAAAAAAAAAAGAAGTCAAACTTTTGAGTTATATAAAAATTCCAATACTTATAACGCGTAATGATTACCATCAGATTAATAATGAAATAATAATATATATTAGGAGAACAAATATTAATAACTTATTTTTATAAATATAGATGACTTAAAAAGTTTGATGCCGAAAAACGAGATGTGTAGTTATTTGGGAATAAAAAGAAGTATACATACAGAGACAGAGGGTAGAGATAGAGGTTAAAATTAAGATAGTTTGAGTCAGGAAAAGTTAAGAAGAGCGCAGGCTGTAGACCGAAGGCGAGAGTGTTGAAAAATCTACGAAGCTAGCTGACGAGATGGGCGTGTGACTGTGACTGTGACTGTGACGTGCCACTGCGAATGGGTGCTGGACCATCTTGGTCAGGCAGGTTCTCTGCAACTGGACCGCTGCTTCCACATTTGCATTTTTCAGGATATAGGAATATCTTCATCTTGGCACAATCCTTATCAGGGCCAGGTACTCCGTAATCCTTATCAGGGAAGACACGAATTCAGATAACTACTACTATAACCTTCACGCTGCATCGGATTGCATTCGATTTCCCAGCTAGCGATCTTATAAACCATGCAGTTCAATTTTATAGAAAAATTCACTATTCGTGCACAAAAACCACGACATTTTAGTAGACGACGATGTCCCGTTGGCCGTACAGTACTATACATGTTAAGTGAGAACAAGGCGGCACTGCACCCACCGGACACCAGCGAGGGGAAATACGTACACGAGGGACCTTGGATTTGACCAATCCTCGTTTAGTTTCGTACGGACAGAAAGAAGGCACTTCTTTCTTTCTTTCTTTTTTTTGTTTTTGTTTTTAAAGAGAACTCAAGAAGACATATTTGGATAAGCACAGAGAAAGACTGAGCAGCGACCTGAGGTTGGGGGGAACCTGCAAATAATTGTGCAGCACTCGGGAAATAAAATAAGAAGGCGCTATGCATGCACTGTTTTTCTTCTTCGGCTGCTAATCTCTCCAATGAAGACTTGCGTAACCAATCCACTCCAGGTCAGGCGAATTGATAACGCAATCCGGAAGCAGCCCATATGACTATATGAACCATGATTGATTTGAGGATCAGAGTATATAAATAATGAATGACCCACAACCACAGAGAGAATCTCTCTTCTTATATGTTACCTATACATGTCAGTCATCGGTAGCTCTCTCTATAAAAAATGTGCGGCTGCCATGAAATAGTTTTCCTTTATCCATTTTCCTCTCTCGCATTGGATAGGAGCACAGCACTGTCGTTACCGTACTTAGAATTAATGAAATTACATTTATTATTACAAAACCCAAGATGTTTGTATTCGTAGGTGGTATACAATTACCACGCACAACCGTGGGCACTTGCTCTTGCATGTCTCTGCGAAAATCGGCCATAACCAGCCAAGACAGTTTTGGAAGACTAGGCCATCCATCGGTCCGTCGAACGCCCACCCAAGAGAGGACCCATCCGGGCAAGCTGTTGTAGAGCTACCCAGTTAATCATGACTATGAGAGCATCTCCAAATGTTTTTCTTCTTCTTCAACTCACCTATAATTGTTTTTAGAGGTCAATGACGTGGGTTTTAAAAATTCCATTAAGTCCGGGAGTTCTCGTAAACTCATTATCATTTGGAGAGACATTTGAATAAAATAGCTCAAGGCTCAAGTCAATCCACAGGCGCGAATCCGGCCATGGCGCTAGCAGCCACCGTGCAACGCAAGCTTGCGCCTTGCCCGACCTCCACATGTGTTACTGAGCCTTGGAGCCGGGCTTCTTTTCCTTGCAGGGAGCCTGCTGGCGATGCCAATAATGTCACGGCCGCACCACACGCCGCCACGGCTGGACCTCATCAGTCATCACGCTCGCGCACGACCGGCACCTCACGAACATACCGCGGCCTTGGGGCGCCTGCGCCGGAGCTCATCACTGGCACACGATGCGCAGGCACCACGCACACTTGCGCGTGCCTCGGGCGACCGAGCTGCGCCGCGTCCTGCCTTTCGGGCATCTTGCCGAACACCCTACGAGCACCGTCGCCCGGCAGCAGTTTCAGTTTTTTTTTCTTTCTTAGCGGAGCAACAGTCTCACCTACACTACACAGGCCGGAAAAGCTTGTCAAGTGTCCCCGGAGCCGGAGCGGAAGCCAGACCAAACTGGCGCCTGCACAAACGGCAAAGGAGGACCTATCCGGCATCACGTTTTCGGATCCTTTATCCGGCACCACGTTTCCCGCCGCGACGGACGCTGGTGAGCTACTCCGCCCCGGAGCAGGACGGTGCGCGCGGGGCCGCTCAGAGTTCAGACGCCGCCGATCGCTCGCCATCCGGTCCGGCTCCGCACCAGAGTTTCTAGTCTACTCCTACGCGCTAGTACCCGCCACAAGACCGTGGTCCTTGCCGCGCCTTTTCCACCCTTTTCGGCTTTCCCGTGTCCTTTTTCTTCTCCAATTCTCCCACAATTTACCACTGTCAGTGTCATGTCTCACGTACCTACCCACTCCTCCATACTACTCCATTGATGATACTTATGAGTTATCCAGTGGATTGTGCGGCATCCGTCTTTATCTTAATTTCCTCTCTCGAATCAACGTCTGACTTTACGTGTGAACTTGCCGCGTATGAATGCAGAGACTTTAAATTTGTCTGGGCACAAAAGCTAAGGGATGTTTAGTTGTCCCTTTTAAATTTTAGTCGATGTTCCATCGGATATTTGACACATGCATGGAATATTAAATATAGACTAATTACGAAACTAATTACATAATTTGCAAGACGAATCTTTTGAGCCTAATTACTCCATGATTTGATAATGTTTGCTACAGTAAACATATGCTAACGACAGATTAATTAGGCTTAAAAAATTCGTCTCGTGAAGTACCGATGGATTATGTAATTTATTTTTTTATTAGTATCCGAATACCCCATACAACATTCTCACGACACACCTCCTAAATTTTAGTAGCTGCATCCAAACAACCCCTGAGATAGCAGTGTACTCCTGCTTTTATGTAGGAAATGGTTTCGGTTTCGCAGCTAATCTTGAAATTCTCCACGGAGGTTTTAAACCCTCTTTTAGTTCAAGACAATAATTGGGTGTAAACCCTTTTTTCAATCAACACACATAATCACATCATGGGATTAGATTAAACCCGGCCTTCTGAAACCGAGCACTATAGCTTCTGAAGAAGGACACTGACAGGAGTGGTGTTCCATCGTCTTATCTTTTGGGCCTTATTAGAGAATGTTATTGGATCGTCTAAACGGGCCAGCACGTGAGACCTCTCAGTCCCCCTAATAGCCAGAGCCAGCCCGTCAGCGTGAGCCCACACGAGATGCCGCTTCAAGTCGTACTGAATGCGTGTGTATTGCCCACAAGGCCGCAACTGATCTCTGAATGCTTTGGACGGTTTGGCCTCCATTCTTGTGTTCAACTCACAGTTTAGAGGGTACGGATATTTTCCGACCGTATTCGAAACCAAATCCGTTTAGAGGGGTTGAGATCTGTCCGTATCCGAGTCCAGATATCCAACATCCGATACCGTATCCGTATCCAAATACTCAAATCGTATATTTATGATGTCGATATCCAATCGTATCCTATCCGACATAGTTGACACTATCCGTATTCGAATCCGAATCCGGACAGAAATATAAAAACAAATGTAATATCGGTGATATCCGTCCATATCCGATCCGTTTTCATCCCTATCATCATACACTCCACCCTACAAGCATCTCAAGCCAGCTGACGTTATACGTGACGTGAATTGCATTGGTTGTCCACAGTGCAAAGAAGCGTTATTATTTTCTTCATTGCTAGAGAACTTTGTGTAATTTTGTATACCCTTTTTCATTTCTTTCTTCGCTTCTTGAACTCCTTTGATGTACTTTTGGCTTTCTTTGATGTGCTTTTGGCTTTCTTTGGAGAGCGAGAAAACGAGACGGAAGAATCACTTTGTTCTTTAATATTGGATATAGATGTAGCGTACCTAACATAACGGTAAACCACACTATTTGAAGAGTCAAACTTTTTAGTTTGACAAAATCAATAACAATATACTAATATTTATAATGTGTAATGGTTAGTATTAGACTAATAATTAAATATATTTCTGTAATATATATTAGGAGATATAAATATAGGTACTATTTTTTTTATAAATTTTGAAAAAAGTTTGATTTCAACGAGATGTGTAGTTATTAGAGATGTGCCGTTAATTTTGGAACGAAGGAAGTATAAATATCGAGATAGATCTCCAAATTAAGACAGTTTGAATTACGAGAAGGTAAGAAGAGTGCTGACTGTAGAGCGAGGACGAGAGTGCTGAAAAGTCTACGAAACTGACGAGATGGTCGGGTACGTGACTGTGACTGCAACATGTCACTGCGAATGGGTGCCGGACCGGACTGAGATCCCGAGCAGTTGCTATTGCTACGGCAACTTATGCAGTCGGACGTTTTCAGCCTTCCGATGATCATCCGACGGCCCAAGACTAACCAATCCACTCCAGGTCAAGCGAACTGATAACGCAATCCGGAAGTTGGATGCACGCAAGCAGCCCCCAGCACCATGAAGCATGATTGATTCGAGGATCAGAGTTAATAATTGAATGACCCACAGCCACAGAGAGAATCTCTCTTCCTAATGTTGTTATATTATATATATATATATATATATATATATATATATATATACACACGATCGGGGTACCTAATAACGAGAAGCGAACTCGGAATTCAAAATTCGAATTTTAAATTCACGAGTTACTATTTATAGCACTATTCAAATTCAGATTCACTATTCAAATTCGCGGTTACTATTCAAATTCGGGATATGAACAGTGCCCGAGCACTCACCGGGAGTGGCTCAACCACTTCACTATTCAAGGCAAGTGTCGCTTTCAATCTCAAATATTTTATGCACGCTGGATGAGCGAGCGCTCAATTAGTGAATATAAATATTGATATGTCGCTTTCGCGCGTGAATATTTTATTGACTCTGGCTGAGCGAGCAAGTGATTAGCGAATATAAATATCGATATGTCGCTTTCGCGATTAGCTAATCTTGTGCTTAGTGAATATGCTTATGCGGATTATTTCTAAGGATCTTCTGTAGGCTGGCGAGACCAAAAATTCAGCCGGTCGTGCGTACTATGCTTGTGACAGTCCTACTCGGTACTCACCGTATGCATCACTAACTTGCTTCAGAACTAGACTAACCCGGTCTACTCCCTTGCTATCCCCAGCCACGAACACATAGGACTCAGGCTCTATCGTCTCCCCAGGCAGTTCCACCCAAGGGGAACACTTCTCTGCGCACACAGGGTTCTCTACAAACGCCACTATCAGGCCTAACACGAGAACAACACACGCAGAGGTTTCTCCTCTAGGGTCCCTAGCATAGAGACATCGCCCCATATGAACAAGCTTAAAGGAAGGCAGGGATTCAAACGGAAAAGCTTAATTCATTTCCACAGAGCAAGCTTACATACGGCTTTCCCTTTCGGGAAACCCCAAGCACTTAGCACAAACCTTAGGGATTACCTTACAAGCGCAGGATGATCACGGGGACCTCCTTTATTCTAATTTACAGCTAATGGTGGAGTAATACAACGGTAGTGGAGTATTACTATTCGTGATGGATGATTCTCAGAATGCTTCTGAGATCATGTCTTCATGTGTATGTGTGTGGGTGTGGAGTTGGTGGAGTGTGTGGTGGATGAGAGTGGGTGTCTGAGGCTTCGGTGTGTGTCTTCTTCGGCTTGAGCATTCGATGCTGAATGAGTGCGCCCGGCGTCCTGCTTTATAACATTGAGGAGCGTCCTTCGCGCTTATCTTCTGACGGAGCGAGCCTTATCGTCTGAAGGAGCCTTCGAGGCAAAGTCATCGTCTGAGGTGCCTTCGTGATTAAGGAAGCGGCCGACGTCTTCAATTATCATCCTTTACTGTTGCCTGGACAGCTGGACATAGAATAATTGTCCTAGCTACAGTAGAGTGACTGTATATTCCTTTTGCGCTGTCCTCCATCGCGCACGGATAGTATCCTTCTGGATATTCTTTGGTATGGTCTTCCACGCCCGAATGATTGATGTTGCAAACATCAAATCAAGGATAGGCATGCGGTATTATCTCCATGGCATGCGAAATTCAAATTCTGGTATCTTTATTCTTATCTTCCCCCGGGCAAATTGTTGATAACACCTTATCAACATAAAGAGTATATTTTTTATATGCACATATTGACCTAAGTCTATATTGATTCTTCAATATTTTCTTCGTTGTCCACTTCTTCAGGTTACCATATTTCATACCAGGACAACAATTCACGATATTCTTTTCGTAATTGGCATTCTTTGCCATAACTTGGCTTTATTAGTCTACCAACTTCTCTTTGTATTATGCTATATCTTTCATAGTATTCTCTCAAGAATACTTTTATTATTTTATTTTGGTACATCATATAATATTCAGGAGCAAATTTGGTATTCCCTTCTAATTCTTTTGCTTCACTGAAAATTCTCCAATTATCATGGTTCGTGTCTTTGACGAACAACTCTTCATAATTTTGCCATGAGTCTGAATTCCATGTAATAGGAAATTTGTATGATCCCTTTGTAATATATATATCATGGCATGCTGGTCTTATTGGCTGTGTAAACTTTGGTGGATTGGAACAAAACTTAATTTTGTATCTACCTTGAATACATGCTAATTTCTTACAAGCTTCTTTGATAGCTATTCCAAAGTCTGATTGGAGTATTTCTTCAAGTGTACCATATATATCATGAACTAATCCATGATCAATAATAGTCTGTAGAGATATATCATCTCCAATATTTCTTTGTATACTTCTGAAATATTTTAAATTTATATCAGCCTTCAATATTAAGAATCTTTGATGAGGCTTAACAATTAATTTATCATCAAGATGAAGTAAAGGAAAAGTATTTGCATTTACAATTATTCCTAGATGTCTTTCTTTACCTTGGTATAATTTCATAAAGTATTTTTGTATATCATGAAAGGTTTTGTACTGCCTTTCAGCATATTTCTTCCAAATTAGATCTATAATATCATGAGTAAAGTACGACAAAATTTGTTCAGTTTTAAAACTTAATCTAGGAATGAGGAATTCTTGTGGAATATTGGTTAAATATTTGTTTCTTTTTTCCTCTAGAATTACTTCCTTTTCTGATTGCACTTTATTTTCTTCATATATTATTTTAGCTTATGAATTATTTTTCATATTGCTTTGTTGTTTTAAACATGACATGCATGCTTGTCTTAAGCATAGCCTACATGTTGCTCTTTCTGTTGGATCTTGATAATATATGCAAAAAACACATTTTATATTAGGATCGCCTTTTTTATGATCCCACTTGTGTTCGCAGTTTATTTGATCCATCATTTTTATTTTTAATCCTGCTAACTCATCAATTAAATCTAACTCTTCATCACTTGATTCTTTTTCTTCATCATATTCTATTTCATCTGTCTCTATAATTGAATATATTGATTCATCATCCATTATATCATCATCACAGACTAAGATATTTTCATTCACACTATCTATTATTTGAACCTTTTCTTGTTCTTCTTGCTTATTGGAATACCTTTTCTTGTCTTTGTTAGGGCATGTTTTGCTTAAGTGATCTGGTGAGTTGCAAATAAAGCATCTACATGTACTATCATAATTTTTTCTAGGATTATATCTTCTTACATTCCTTTTATGGAGGAATGGAGCTCTACTGTCTGATCTTCTAAGGAAATAGCGTCTCTTTGTCTTTACATTTCCTTTCTTATAATTCTTAGGATATTTCTTATTTCTAGATCTCTCTTCTCCATATGTCAATGGTATTTGAACTATTTTATTGCAAAAATTATAATCTGATTGCTTCATTGATCTTTGGGCTTGTATGTTGGTGCATATTTTTCTTAACTGTTTGAAAACGAATGTTATAGCCTGAGAGATATTATATTCTTTACCAATAGTTTCCTTTTTATATTCTTCTAATATCATAGAACCTAAAGGCTCTGGTAATTTATTAAAATATTTTTCTACTATACCTTAGTTATAACCTTGCTTGGCAGTAGTAGCATTATACAAATAGTGTTGAGAAAATTCTTTTATTCCTTTCCAGCTTGTCAGTGACAATTTTTCTATTTCTTTTAATCTTTCATTTTGTAATACAGTAAATCCTAATTCAGGATCTTCACCTATTACAATGCTTGATATAATATTTGCAAAATTATATGGATTACTACCAGCCATTTTTAATTGAGCATAATGGTTAGGGAAAGCTTCTACCCATTGTTCCCATAAAACTTTGACTGATTCTCCTAAAAATGTTTCTAAATATGTAATCATATCTTCTACTCTATTTCCAATATTATGCTGATTTTGTATATACTTTTGGACTATCAATCCTTTCCATATGCTAATTATATTTGACCAATCTATAGGATCATGTGCTGCTAAATTTAGTATAGCACCATCACTTTTATAATTCTGGAATTGCACCTTCTTTTCAAATTCTCTTCTTTTTGAACCCATATGCTTATATTGTCCAGGTATATATCTATATGCAGGTTCCTCTTTTTCTGGAGGCCAAGTTCCTGGTTGTCTAGTTGGTCTCTCACTTTCTCCTTCTATCTTTATTTCAGGACCTCGTCTTCTTTTTGATGTACTTGGATCTATTTCCATTGCTTCTATGGCATTATTTTTAGGCAACTCTTTATTTTCTAGGGTTAATTGGATTCATGCCATTATAATTTTCGATGTTTGAAGAAACGCCATTACTATTCGTCTATTTCGAACCATGTCATTACAATTCTTTGTTTCCCACAAAAATGCCACTGAATACGTATGGACCAGCTGCAGGCGTATACGAAGACGTATACTTCATCTAATCTGTCACTGACACGCGGACCCCACATGTCATCTCCTTCTTCCTCCTCTCCTCATCTCTCTCTTCGGCTCTCTCTCCTTCCCGACGCGGCCACGGCGGGCGCTGCCGGCGGTGGCTGCTGCGGGCTTGTGGGCGAGCCGATGAGCCGCTGTCGTGACCCCGCACGCCGCGGGCGAGCAGCCGGCGACGGGAGCGCCACAGCCGCGCACCCCGGCATGCCGTGCCCCCAGACCCGCCCTGGCCCGCCATGCGGACTCTCCCTCGCCGCCGGCCGCGCAACGCGGCACGCCGCCGCGCAACGCGGCACGCCGCCGCGCCCTAAGACGAAGACCTGAGGCAGCGTGAGGCGCCGCGAGGACGCGAGGTGCGGGAGGAGCGCCGCGAGCTCCTAGAGGTAGCGCGAGTCCATGGCGAGGTCGCGCTCGTCGACGGTGACGCGGACCCAATGGAAGATGCGAACGGAAGACGAGGGGGAGCAGGGCGTCGCGGCGTCGGACAGGAGCAGCACCTGGAGGTCCTTGAGGGAGGAGGGCGAGAAGGACGGGCACCGGGAGGTGGGGGTCGCCTTCTCATGGCGGCGGCGGCCGCGGCTGCTCGCCAGCGGAGGCGGCACAGCTCGCCCGTGCGCCTGCGATGCGGCAGCTGCTCGCCTGCGCACCTGTGGGAGCACGACAAGCAGACAGCGCCAGCGCGTGCTCGAGTCAGTTGCCGGAGAAGATGGAGAAGGGAGGAAGGAGATGACTAGTGGGGTCCACATGTCATTGGCACATAGAGGGAGGAAGATGGAAGGGTAATTTTGTCCATACAAAAATAAGATGACGTCGGGTATGCTGCCGGTGGGCCTAAGTCCTTCGTACGCGTACACCATGGCGTATTTCAAAGAATCGAAAAATTGTAATGGTAAAAATCAAAATAGATGAATAGTAATGGCGTTTCTCCGAACATCGAAAATTATAATGGCATGAATCCAATTAACCCTATTTTCTAAGGGGTTTATGAGAGTTATTGAGTTATTACTGCATATCTCAATTGTATCTTCATCCTCTTCTTCATAGCTTTCTAGTAAGAGCTTATTATTAATTTCCCATTGCTCATCTTCGCTTATATCATTATCTTCTATGTCATTTATCTTATCCTTGCTATGTTCTAATTCTTTTTGGACTTCTTTTACCCTGTTATCTATTTGTTTTGACACAAAGTCATTTTTCTTTATTGGAATGCTAAGTTTCTTAGCATTTAATTCTCTATCTTTCTTGATATTTTCAAGTCTACATATTTCTCGTCTAAAGTAGAGTTCCCTTTCTCTTATAGCAGCCCATTTGCATATCATGGAGGTTTTATATTCATCATGAATTTTGTTTAGCTTTTGCTTATAATGATTTATTTCATTATCTATATCTAATTTTTCCATAAATTCACGTATGCTATGTCTTCTGTTTTCTTCCAACTTTGCCTCTGAACTAGATGCTTCTAAATCATCTAAACTTTGTTCTTTATAATCTACAAACCTAATACTAGTCAACCCTCTATTATTTTCATAGCTTATGTAATCTTTAGGTTGTTTTAAAATTTTTGGTTCTATTAATGAACTTATATTCCATTCTTCTCCTGCTCTTTCTTCAGAACTTATTTTAAGAGGACTCATAAATTTTATTCCTTTAGATTGCATACTTTCTACAACATTATTCACATTTACCTTGTATCTGGTTCCACTTCTATTGGTTAACCTTTCTATAAATTCTATGCTTACTAATAAATTCGTTTCTTTAAATTCTTCATATCCTTTAGTTTGAAATCCGAATGCCATCTTATCTATAAATTCTTTAACTGGCATTATTAAGTCTAGAGCTATATATGTTATCAACATATTTTCATTCATATCACCTTCTAAAAATCCTAATGCTGCTTTATTTATTATGTCCCATCTTTTATCTAATAAAGTTATTAGAACCTTGGTTCCTAATTTTTTCCTTATCATTCCTTTGATTCCAATAATATACATTCCCTGATGTATATATTTATACCCTGAATATTTTAAAGCATTCTCAAATTGTTTACTAACAATTCTTAGCAGAACTGGTTCTGTCAATACACTTAATTCTACTTCTCTAGATATTCTATATAATCCATTTTTATTTTCAAACCATCCCATTTGATATATTTGTTGAGGCCTAATTTTCCTCAAAGTATCTTTCTGATATCTTTCAAGATCTCTTTCTAAGTCTATCACTTCTTCTAAGGTTTCAATATCCTCACATTCTCCTTTTAGTTTATCTTTAAAACTTAGAGGTCTTATGTCTTTATTTACTAGCTGGAGTGACTTGTCTCTTCTAGATAGGCTCTCAGATACTTCCATCTTTCTGAATTTAAAGATCTAGTGGACTCAACTATTCCTGCTGATGATAACACAATTTCTTTGTTATGCTCAACAATATTATCAGTCTTCTTATATAGATAAGTTATATCTTTTTTAATATAATCACTATTCTGGCTAATTCTTCCTAGAGAAACTTTACTTTCTTCTAAAATTTGTAAAGCTAATTCTAATTTATTATTAGTAACTGAATATTGCTCTTCAAGGTGCTTATGTTCCTTTTGCAACTTATCAAATTTTAGTTCTAGCTCGTCTTGCCTCTTTCCCCAAGATATGTAAAAGTTATGTATCAAATCAACTATTAAATTTATCTGACCGTGAGAGGTATGCCAAGTATGTTCTTCAGAACTATTTAATCTACACCTTATATTTATATTCTCTTTAGTAGTGACTGTCTTTCCTGTATTCACTTCTAAATTTAAATAATGTAACTTTTCAATCTTCAGAATATTATGGTAAATCCCTTAAATTCAACTTTTAATAACCAGGCTCTGATACCAATACGACAGGGGGTACCTAATAACGAGAAGCGAACTCGGAATTCAAAATTCAAATTTAAAATTCCCAAGTTACTATTCACAGCACTATTCAAATTCAATGTTTACTATTCAAATTCGCGGCTACTATTCAAATTCGGGATATGAACAGTGCCCGAGCACTCACCGGGAGTGGCTCAACCACTTTACTATTCAAGGCAAGTGTCGCTTTCAATCTCAAATATTTTATGCACGCTGGATGAGCGAGCGCTCAATTAGTGAATATAAATATTGATATGTCGCTTTCGCGCGTGAATATTTTATTGACTCTCGATGAGCGAGCGAGTGATTAGCGAATATAAATATTGATATATCGCTTTCGCGATTAGCTAATCTGGTGCTTAGTGAATATACTTATGCGGAATATTTCTAAGGATCTTCTGCAGGCTGGCGAGACCAACAATTCAGCCGGTCGTGCGTACTATGCTTGTGACAGTCCTACTCGGTACTCACCGTATGCATCACTAACTTGCTTCAGAACTAGACTATCCCGGTCTACTCCGTTGCTATCCCCAGCCACGAACACACAGGACTCAGGCTCTATCGTCTTCCCAGGCAGTTCCACCCAAGGGGAACACTTCTCTGCGCACACAGGGTTCTCTACAAACGCCGATATCAGGGCTAACACGAGAACAACACACGCAGAGGTTTCTCCTCTAGGGTCCCTAGCATAGAGACATCGCCCCATATGAACGAGCTTAAAGGAAGGCAGGGATTCAAACGGAAAAGCTTAATTCATTTCCACAGAGCAAGCTTACATACGGCTTTCCCTTTCGAGAAACCCCAAGCACTTAGCACAAACCTTAGGGATTACCTTACAAGCTCAGGATGATCACGGGGACCTCCTTTATTCTAATTTACAGCTAATGGTGGAGTAATACAACGGTAGTGGAGTATTACTATTCGTGGTGGATGATTCTCAGAATGCTTCTGAGATCATGTCTTCATGTGTATGTGTGTGGGTGGAGAGTTGGTGGAGTGGGTGGTGGATGAGAGTGGGTGTCTGAGGCTTCGGTGGTTTTCTTCTGCTTGAGCATTCGATGCTGAATGAGTGCGCCCGGCGTCCTGCTTTATAGCATTGAGGAGCGTCCTTCGCGCTTATCTTCTGACGGAGCGAGCCTTATCGTCTGAAGGAGCCTTCGAGGCGAAGTCATCGTCTGAGGTGCCTTCGTGATTAAGGAAGCGGCCGACGTCTTCAATTATCATCCTTTACTGTTGCCTGGATAGCTGGACATAGAATAATTGTCCTAGCTACAGTAGAGTGACTGTATATTCCTTTTGCGCTGTCCTCCATCGCGCACGGATAGTATCCTTCTGGATATTCTTTGGTATGGTCTTCCACGCCCGAACTGCGTGTGTTGTTCTCGTGTTAGCCCTGATAGCGGCGTTTGTAGAGAACCCTGTGTGCGCAGAGAAGTGTTCCCCTTGGGTGGAACTGCCTGGGGAGACGATAGAGCCTGAGTCCTGTGTGTTCGTGGCTGGGGATAGCAACGGAGTAGATAGGGTTAGTCGGCTTGAGCATTCGATCCTGAATGAGTGCGCCCGGCGTCCTGCTTTATAGCATTGAGGAGCGTCCTTCCTTCTTATCGTCTGAAGGAGCGAGCCTTATCTTCTGAAGAAGCCTTCGAGGCGAAGTCTTCAATTATTTAATTGAGGAGCCTTCGTGCTTAAGGAAGCGTCTGGCGTCTTCAATTATCTCTTCGTACTGTTGCCTGGACAGCTGGACAGAGAATAATTGTCCTGGCTACTGTAGGCTACAGTAGAATGACTGTATATTGCTTTTGCGCTGTCCTCCATCGCGCTCACTCTCATCCACCACCCACTCCACCAACTCCACACCCACACACATACACATGAAGACATGATCTCAGAAGCTCTCTGAGAATCATCCACCACGAATAGTAATACTCCACTACCGTTGTATTACTCCACCATTAGCTATAAATTAGAATAAAGGAGGTCCCCGTGATCATCCTGAGCTTGTAAGGTAATCCCTAAGGTTTGTGCTAAGTGCTTGGGGTTTCCTGAAAGGGAAAGCCGTATGTAAGCTTGCTCTGTGAAAATGAATTAAGCTTTCCTGTTTGAATCTCTGCCTTCCTTTAAGCTCGTTCATATGGGGCGATGTCTCTATGCTAGGGACCCTAGAGGAGAAACCTCTGCGTGTGTTGTTCTCGTGTTAGCCCTGGTAGCGGCGTTTGTAGAGAACCCTGTGTGCGCAGAGAAGTGTTCCCCTTGGGTGGAACTGCCTGGGGAGACGATAGAGCCTGAGTCCTGTGTGTTCGTGGCTGGGGATAGCAAGAGAGTAGACCGGGTTAGTCTAGTTCTGAAGCAAGTTAGTGATGCATACGGTGAGTACCGAGTAGGACTGTCACAAGCATAGTACGCACGACCGGCTAAACTTTTGGTCTCGCCAGCCTGCAGAAGATTCTTAGAAATAATCCGCATAAGTATATTCACTAAGCACCAGATTAGCTAATCGCGAAAGCGACATATCAATATTTATATTCACTAATCACTCGCTCGCTCAGCCAGAGTCAATAAAATATTCACGCGCGAAAGCGACATATCAATATTTATATTTACTAATTGAGCGCTCGCTCATCCAGCGTGCATAAAATATTTGAGATTGAAAGCGACACTTGCCTTGAATAGTAAAGTGGTTGAGCCACTCCCGGTGAGTGCTCGGGCACTGTTCATATCCCGAATTTGAATAGTAGCCGCGAATTTAAATAGTGAATCTGGATTTGAATAGTGCTGTGAATAGTAACTCGAGAATTTTAAATTTGAATTTTGAGTTCCGAGTTCGCTTCTCGTTATTAGGTACCCCTGTCGTGTATATATATATATAGAACTACTACCCTGTAGCTGGCTATAAAATAACTTATTCTATAGCCACTTTGAGTTACGATAATTACTATGTTAATTTACGAGATTATAGTAACTCCTTACTAAGTGGTTTACTATAACGTTATGGTAAATATCCCCATGTGTTATAGTAACCCAACTATCGTAAATATGTATTGACATTATCGTAAATTAATATATAAAATTATCGTAAATGGATGTGGCTACAGAATAACTTATTTTGTAGCTGGCTACTGAATATACTCTAGAACTACTACTCTGCAGCTATCTATAGAATAACTTATTCGGTAGCCACTTTGAGTTACGATTATTACTATGTTAATTTACGAGATTATAGTAACTCCTTGTTAAGTGGTTTACTATAACGTTATAGTAAATATCCCTATGTGTTATAGTAACCCAACTATCATAAATATAAGTTATTATGTAGCCATCTCCATTTACGATAATTTTATATACTAATTTACGATAATGTTAATATATATTTACGATAGTAGTTCTATATTTACGATAGTAGTTCTATATAAAATTATCGTAAATGGAGTTGGCTACAGAATAACTTATTTTATAGCTGACTACTGAATATACTCTCCCTATATATATATACACACACATGTCATTGGTAGCTCTCTGTATAAAATGTGCGGCGGCCATGAAATAGTTTCCTTTATTCATTTTCCTCTCTCATAGGTGTTGACTTGTGGAACTGGTTTTCAGAAATGCTATTGCGGTTGCTACCGAGATGACCACCGTGCTATAAAAGGGTTAGCGGCAAGAGTTTATCCTTCTTGTAAGAAAAAAAAACTCGATCTCTACCTAATATTAAAGAACGAAGTATTTCTTTCGATTCAATTTTTATTTTCCAAACTGCACTTCTTTTGTTTCGGCTTTTACTTCCTAATAAACTGACCTCTCATACCCACCTTAGAGCATCTCCAAGAGATTAGCCAAATTATTTTGTAAAGCTAAATTTAGCTATTATTAGACTTCAAACGTCTCCAACTATCTAAGTGGCTCTCCAAAATTTACAACCTCTCCAACCTGGAGTATTCGGTAACTATCGCTCGCCATCGCTCCTCTTCGTGCGCGGGACGGCCTCTTCCCGCACATTCGTGACTACTCGCGCGCAGTCTTCTTCCCCCATCTTTCTTGTTGGTCCCCGTGCAAGCATCTATCACTACTACAATAAAACTTAATCGAGGTGTTTTGCAAAAGGCCTCGAAGGCGGGCGGGCATTTGAACCGCCTCGGTTAATGTCTGGGATTAACCAAGCTGGTCATTTTTATTAACCGACGCGGTTACAATCAACCACCTCCTAAATGGCCCGCCTCTGAAAAAAGGCCGAGGCCCGGACGGCCCAAACCAGGCCCGATAGGTGCGACCAAGTATAAAACCGCACCTTAGGGTTTCCTCTGCTCCCCGACAGGGCCGAGCGCTCAGCCGCTCGCCTCCCTTCCGAGTTCCCTCCGCTCCCTCTGCTCCCGAGTTCCCTCCGCTCCCTCCCGAGCTCCCTCCGTCTCCAATCCCTCAACCGCTCGCCTCCCTCATTTCTCTCTCTCTCTCTCACGTCGGTGGCGGCGTAGCTCCCTGGAGCAGGGGCACGTGCGGCTCGCAACCATCTCGTCTCCCTCATCCGCTCTCCTCTAGCGTCCTTGCGCGACCTCATGTCGACGGCGCGGTGGCGCGGCCTCCCGTCGGGCATGCGGCCTCCTGCGGCGGAGGGGCTCGATGGCGCGGCCTCCCGTCAGGGCTCACGTCGGGGCGCGCTGCTGGAGACCGCAGGAAGTACGGGGCGGCGACCACCACCAGATCCGACGAGGAGGAGTTCGATCTGGCGAGGAGGAACCCGGATTCGGCGAGGAGGAGCTCGATCTGGCGAGGAGGAGCTCCGCCCGGATCCGACGAGGAGAAGCACAGGGCGAGCGCCCACCACCTGATCTGCGCGAGGAGGAGCCAGATCTGGTGTGGAGGAGCCTGGATCAGCGGGCTCGTGGGGCAGCGGGGCGCGGTGGCGGCGCATATCTGGCGAGCGGAGCGGCGGCGTGTGGATGGGCTCGCTGGGCTTGTCCACGGTTTTTTTTTTCTTTTTTTATTTAATTGACCAAGGCGGGCGACCAACTGTCTTCGTTAAGACCGGATTAACCGTGACTTTTCTGTGGAGGCGGATGGGATGCCCATGTCTGTTTAGGAGGGTGCCTATTTAGCGCAAGGCAATGAAATAACAACCTAAACTTTTCGACACTAGCAAATTGATCAATCGAATGGATCCCCGACCATTGGATAGGACATAGGAGCATCGTCGTTACCATATTTAGAATTCGATGAAATTAGATTTATTACTAGACCCGAGGTATTTGTATCCGTAGGCGGCGGCGGGCCAGAGTGGACCCCGGCACGGGATGATGGATGCAGTGCGGAGCGGGGCGGGTGGACGGCCACACTTGACACTACGGATGAGAGCAGAGTGGGGAGATTTGATTTGATTATCTTTTTGGTCCAGACAGACGACGCCAAGCCTGAGCATTATAGTACTCATAGACTCACCTATATATTATTATTTGGAGAGCCAATTGAATGAAAATAGCTTAAAGAGTCAATTCACACGCGCGACTCCGGCAATCAGATGTCCGCGCCGCGCTAGCAAGCTTGCGCCTTGTTCGATCTCCACATGTGTTACTGAGCCTTCGAGCTGGCTTCTTTTCGTTGCAGGGAGCCTGCTGGCGATGCCAAGGTCACGGCCACACGCCGCCACGGCTGGACCTCACGCAGGACCGGCACCTCACGAACATACCGCGGCCCTGGGGTGCCATGCGCCTGCGCCCGCGCCGGACCTCACCACTGGCACACGATGCACCGGTGCCAAAAGATAAATTAGGGAAACAAGCAACGACTGCCGCCTGCGGGGCAGAGGAAGCGATCTATCTACGTACCCGCGGTGGGGACTGGTGACTTGACTGGCCGCGAGTCGCCCTCACTCTCCAGTCTCCACTCGCGCTTGCGTGTTTTTCTAGTCGGCGCGGGCGCGGCGCCTCTCCTCGGCGGAAAAGGCCACCAGGGAAAACCAACGACCGCCACCACGTCCAACCGGCGCTGAAGGCGGCGCGCGCGGGGGCCGTTCAGAGTTCAGACGCCGCCGATCGCTCGCCGTCCTTTCCGGTTCGGCAGTAGGCACTAGTACCGCCACCACAAGACCGTGGTCCTTGCCGTGCCGCACCTTTTCCACCTTTTTCGGTTTTGGCTTGTCCTTTTTGCTTCTTCTCCCACGATTTACCACTGTCACTCCTATCTCACGTAGTACTAGTATCGCTATCTACCAACTCCGCAGTCCATAGTCCATGATATGATGATATATGGATTTGTGGATAGTGCGGTATCCGTCTTTATCTTAATTTCATTCCTCTCTCGTATCGTCTGACTTTACGTGTGAACTTCCTGCGTATGAATGCAGAGACTTCGAATTTGTCCGGGCACAAAAGATATACTCCTGCTTTTGTGCTCGAAATGGTTTTCGGTTTCGCAGCTATTCTTGAAATTCTCCACGGAGGTTTCAAACCCTCTTTTTATTTCAAGACAAGAATTGGGTGTAAATCCTTTTTTCAATCAACACACAGAATTCCAAACCTTGGGATCGGACCCGGCCTTCTGAAACCGAACACTATTATTTGCTCCTGAAGAAGGACGCTGACAGGTGACAGGAGTGGTGGCTGGGATATTTGTTCTTCCATAATCTTATCTGTTTGGGCCTGATTAGGGAATGTTATTGGATCATCTAAACGGCCCAGCCCGTCAGACCTCAGTCCTCCTAATAGCCAGAGCCAACCCGTCAGGCGTCAGCCCACACAAGCTGCTTCAAGTCGTACTGAATGCGTGTATTGCCCACAAGGCCGCAACTGATCTGAATGCTGTGGACGGAGTCCATTCTTGTGTTCAAGTCACAATTTCATCATACGCTCCACAATGCAAAGAAGCGATATTTTCCTCCCATTTCTTCATGGCTAGAGAACTTTGTGTAATTTTGTATATCCTTTTTTCATTTCTTTCTTCGCTTCTTGAACTCTTTTGATGTACTTTTGGATCTCTTTGTTTTAATTTAATTCTCTCATTTGTTGAGAGAAGAAGAGGTAGCTTTGTTTCGGTGTTCAAAAAGACTAGGCACCTATTACAAGCTGATAATAGCACACAATATTTCCATCTTATTGCTAATGGTGAGCACAGGAAAACACACATCTTCCAATTGGAAGGGAACAATAAAATCAGAGTAAATTGTAAAATATGGCAAGGAACTAAAAGAACATGTCACCTTTTATTACCAAAATTTGTTTGGACCATCACAGGAAACAATAAACTAATTTCATTGTATTGGAGAAAAGATTTGGTGACATAACATAAGTAACCGAAGTAGAAAACGGTTGTTTAGCAAAAAAAATAATTTACTGAAAATGATGTCAAAAGAGCCATTTTTCAAATGGAACGTAACAAAGCACATGTCTGGATAGTTTCCCAATTGAGTTCTATAATTTTGTGTGTGGGTGGGTGGGGGGGGGGGGGGGTATAACTAAATCCACTTGGTTGGATATGTTACACGATTTCTATGAAGGAAAACTTTATCTTTTTAGCCTAAACTTCGGGAAAATAACATTTCTGCCAAAATGTTAAGAAGCTTTGAAAGTTCAACAAATAGATCAATTGATTATCAAATGTGAGTTTCAAAATCTTCACAAAAGTTGAACCAGATAGGATAAACAAGGTAACAGAGACGGTGGTGCAACCATCATAGAGATGGCCTTCCTACCCAGTACGAATATTTTGCAAGGCATCACAATCCTTCATGAAACAATTCATGAACTGCATAGAAAGAAACTAAATGTCATCATTTTTAAGGTTGATTCCGAGAAGGCATATAATAAAGTAAAGTGGTCCTTTTTTAACAAACGCTGAGAATGAAAGATTCCTAATGAATCGATCAGTTTGTCTTCAGAAGGAGCACAACAAACCCATAACTAAAGGGGAATGTTGTTTGCTGGTAATGGAGATCTTTACAAGAATGGGTGACTGTTTTCTAGTAATAGGCTTAGTGCTTAGCATGCCATTGAGTTTGAGTTTGTCTCCAATTGCAAACTATACTTGGTTTTCATAAGTCTTAAGTCGACCGAAGGCTGGATCTATAAAAAATGGATGGTTGTTGCAAAACTTTTGTAAAAGGCGAAGACCCCTCCTATTCCTGGAAAAAAGGTTGGAAATCAACCCCCCCTCCACCCACCCACCCACACACCCAACAAATAGTCCAAATCCAAACAGAAACCTGGCGGGGGTATATGAAACATCAGATCAGATAAAGAAAATTGTAGTAAGTTTAAGGGTTCGTCTAGACTAGCAAACAGCCAGAGTAGACTTGGGAATTAAAAAGATAGGATTGCATGCGTCTGCAAATTAAAAAGCCTAACCGACGACAAATGTTGCATACTACTACATCAAGTTCAATCTGAAATAACAACGACAATACGAATTAATAAAAAGGGTGCTGATCGATCATCGATCCATGCATACGGAGTTGGATCGAACCTAGCCAGCCACCACGGCTGCCTAAGGTTCGTTTATTTCAGCAACTCTCCACAGGCTCGACATCATTTATTCGGGGCACCCTTGATCCAGCAGCAACTCAGCAAGCACATCAGAAGAATGGCGCCCTCTCCGGCCTCGCCTGCTTGCGCTTCCGCCTGCGGAATGACACGTTCTGATTTGCGGCCGGCGGTGGCGGCGGCTCATCAACTTGTGCAGGTATCTCATGCTCAACTTCAGAGTCAGGCAGCTCCTCAGCAGCCTCTGATGGTTCAGCGGTCATATGCACTTGGAGGCTCCTGTAGCGAAGCTCAGCTTCAGGCCCCGAGAAGTCGTCTTGCGATATATCAAAATTCCCCTGATCGATAATAAGAGGCATCAGAACTGATATATATGTACATTGGACACACTTGCTTGTTTTATACAGAATTAATGGAGGAAAAGTTAAACATACTTTACATATCACCATTCTTTATTATTAATGTAAGAGTAAGAGATGGCCGGTGTGTATGTAAAAGGTATGAAAAAACACAATGTTGATCTCCAAACAACTAGTACTATAAATGGATCAAATGATCATCATAACATATATATGCATTATTAGTAGCTAAGAGAAGAATCATACATACCTCGCAGACAAGCGAGCAGTATAAGTTGGGCGTGCTGCGGAGCCAGGTTCTACAAGTTATGCAGCGAGGTGTCCCTGCCTGAGGCCTGAAATGCTTGGATCTGTTCATGGGCCTCAGATGCACCACCTTTCTTGCATTGATAACATATGTCTGCAAATACAAGGAATTTGCATTATAAAGTACATACATGCATATTGAGTCGACAAGCTAGATCCAACTTTAATCTGTATACTACTGCACTAGCTATATATTCATATATATCATGCCCAACTGGGAACAGAAATGCTAATGCAATGTATCCATGTGTATATATATATGTATATATACCTGTATCCTGGAGGCGTCGATGCTGAGCTGCTGCATGTCGGAAGCATGGACAACAGAGCGGTAGACGTAGCGGCGGATCTTGAGGAGGCGGTGGCCGGGCTTGCTGTGGGTGCAGCGAGGGCAGGTCACCTTGGAGCACTTGCGGCAGAACATGCACTGGTCCGCTCTGTTCTTAGACCCGTGCTCCTTGCATGGGTCCCAGAACTTGGTTCTCAGTAGCGTTTCCAGCCATGCGGGCTTCTTCTTCTTCTTCTCTTGCTGCTCCTCCTGCTCATCCTCATCCTCCGCCTCCTCCGGATCCGACTCCGGATCCGACTCCCACTCAAAATCCGACTCCCACTCCGACTCATACCCATCGGACACCGGTACAATCTCCTTTCCCTTCCTCAGCTGCTTCTCCTCAGCCACCGGTGGCGCTGGCGCCTCCACCACAATCTCCTTTCCCTTTCTCTGTAACGTATAACAATCAACAATAATAATTACACAACAAAGATGCTTGAGCAATGTATGATCATATATATGCGGTCAGCGGTTAGGCTTAGCTAGGTAGATCAGATCGAATCTTGGAACTGTGCATATGCATTTTTCGTATTCCTAATAAAAAGGTGTTAGTTCATTGGTGAGATACAAATATACAGATCGAGTACGTAAATAAATCATATATATATAGACGACTAAAAGATCAAGAGCTAGCTAGCCCATGCACGTGGAATTCTATTGCAAAGGCTACAAATACGCATGGGTACAGTCCGTATGACATCATTGTCGCCGCGTCGTCCTAACTTGCCGGGCAAGTGCAATGAAGCCCACATCTGCCTGCTGTCTAGGCGCTGCTTTGCCCTTTCGGCTCGATCCACAACCGCCCCAACAAGCCACCCCCGAACCTTCTTTCTAATTAAGCCCTAGACACGGTAACACCCCCCCCCCCCCCCCCCCCCCCCCCCCCCAAAAAAAAAAAACCGTCCCTGATTCTCAAAAAAAAAAAAAAACCCTTCCCAGACACCTATATCATCAATTGTTCTAAAAAACTATCATCAATTGCTGACGTCTTAAAAAAACCGAGTTAATAATGGAGGTGTTGCTTGGACATCTTTTTTTTAGATGACTGTTATGTCAGAGGCGTGATTATACAACGAGGAATAGCTGACATCAACTCAAAATAGGGGAACTAGAATAAGCCCTTGTTTAGTTCGCGAAATTTGGGATTTTGGGCTACTGTAGCACTTTCGTTTTTATTTGACAATTAGTGTTCAATCATGGACTAATTAGGCTCAAAACGTTCGTCTCGCAATTTCCAACCAAACTGTGCAATTAGTTTTTTTTCGTCTATATTTAATGCTCCATGCACGTATCGTAAGATTCGATGTGACGGGTATTGTAGCACTTTTTGGGAAAAGTTTTCGCGAACTAAACAAGGGCTAATTGCTGGCATCAATGAATCAATGTACAAATCACAAAAAGGATTCTCTTAAAACAATGAAACAAAAGAAAAGTAATTAAGCAGGAATGGTGAGAGGTTTCTTTGCAAAACCACTCTAACGTTCATGCTCACGCTAGCTTATGTGTGAACTAGCTATGCCCACAAGGATGCCATGCCTCTTCCATTGACCCCTTGGCAATATGAATTGTTAAATCCATCATGATACACTTCTAGGACCACTTATGGAAACTTATTTAAAAATTAGATAAAACGAGTTGGATAGAAATCTAGAAACATGTAAGCAACGTTAACGGTTTTACTAACGGCTTCTAGTTGTATAACCGTTGTTACCTGAAACTCAAATAGTTATGAATGCGGTAACACACAAGAAACACTTTAAATGATTAATTGTTTGTACACAAGTACCACGAGTGATATAGATAAACCTAAATGGATGTCATGCCACATCCTCATGGAATGGATCCTCCCTTAACTCCTGTTGGTATCAAAGGATAAACCCACGATGGCCTTGTGGGACTTTATTAAACAAATAGCTAAAAGAAGTTGCACGGATCGGAAAACCAGAGGCCGTTACAACCGTTATTGTTGCATACGTGCTTTTGGTTCAAATATCCCTTACTACCTGAAACACAAACATGTATGAACACAATAACACATAAGAAACGCTCTAACGACACAATCCAAAGTAATTGGTTATGTGTACCATGCCTCATACATGCCCATGAAAAAAAGGAGATCTTCAACTAAACTCAGGAAACAAACATATAAACCATGATGAATCTGCAGTCTAACAAAATTGGGATGGAAAAAGTCGCTCAGAGAAAGCACCAAGTAACAATTTTAGATCTAGATAGAGACCATGATGGCCCTATGGGACTTTATTAAAAAATTAGGTAAAAGAAGTTGCACGGATAAGAAAACCAAAGGCCGTTACAACCATTATTGTTGCATACGTGCCTCTGGTTCGAATATCCCTTACTACTTGAAACGCAAACATGTACGGACAAGATAACGCATATATAAGAAACACTTTAACGGCACAATCCAAAGCAATTGGTTACACACGTGTACCACGGTTCATACATGCCCATGAGAAAAAAGAGATCTTGAACTAAACTTAGCAAGCAAACATATAAGCCATGATGAATCTGCAGTCTAACAAAACCGTGATGTAAAAAGTCGCTCAGAGAAAGCACCAAACAATTTTAGATCTAGGTAGAGACCCACGATGACCTTGTGGGACTTTACTAAAAAAAATTAGGTAAAAGAAGTAGCACGGATCCGAAAATCAGAGGCCGTTACAACCGTTATTGTTGCATACGTGCTTCTGGTCCAAATATCCCTTATTACATGAAACGCAAACATGTAAGAACACGATAACGCATAAGAAACGCTCTAACGGCACAATCCAAAGCAATCCGTTACACACGTGTACCCGGTTCGTACACGCCCATGAAAAAAGGAGATCTTGAACTAAACTTAGGAAACAAACATATAAGCCACGATGAATCTGCAGCCTAAAAAAATTGGGATGAAAAAAGTCGCTCAGAGAAAGCATTGATAATTAACAAATTTAGATCTAGATTGAGACCCTTATCTATTGCCTGAATTTATAGACCACAAACATGAGAGATGGATGAATATGAACCCGCTACCTCATAGCAAACAATTCCTAATTAAGGTAGGATCCAAATTTAATACATTTAGCAAGGATAAATTACGATAGAAAATCCGTTCTACACACGCATCGATCGATCGAGCAGCTAGCAGATGTGTTTCTTGTAGATTACCTTGTTGCTTGCGGCGGAAGAGGAACCACCTATGCAAGACATGGCGTGGTGGAGAGTGTTCTCACAGCTGACAAGCACAGTCGTTCTCTTGCTCTCTGGTTCCTCTAGACAAAGCCAGCCGCAATGGGTAAAAGGTAGGGTTATAAATAGGCAAATTCAGAAGGGGAAATGATATTAATTAATACTGTAAACCACTACGTACACTGTAAAAGAAAAAAGAAAAACGGCATAGTTTTAACATGGCTCTATATATCTTGTTTTGCAAAGAATTAATCACGGCCGTCGGTAAACAAACCTACCTACCAATCCAACGGTAGGGTCACGCTACACCATGCCGTGTGCTGTTCCAGCAAGCGGAGAGTGATCAGATTGATGACAACTCTGACAGCCAGAGAAGATGCCATACATGATCTCTAGCATTAGCTCATCACGTTGAGCGTCAGGCAGCTTCGAGCTCACGTTGGGCGTGAGCCGTCGACGTGAGGCAACTTCGCCGTTGTGGCTGCAGACGCAGTTGCGGGTGGTGGCGCCAAGCCAGCTTGGAGCCGCGTCCTACGGCCGGTCAATACGTACGTTTCTACAGCGGTCTACTCATTCAATGTGCTCCTGATGTCAGTCGCGCTACGTTTAGCAGCGCTAAACTTTCGAAATGGAAGGCTTATTGGCATGCAGTTGATGAGAAGGAGGACGTGTCGTTCTTCCCGGGTCCTGCTGCTGCAACTGATCCGGGAACCCGCGTTGGTCTCCAGGTGGAGAAATCGGGCGAGATGTGCCATATCTGCATGCATGCATGCAAGCTTTAATTGAAATTGGATGTGAGATGCCATATATATATATATATATATATGAATAATCCTAGCTTTTATTTTATTGGAATCAGCCTGGATATGCTAAATCTATGTGCTAGCTTTCATTTAGCACCGCTATTATCACTGTGTTTAGCATTTGGCCGCGTCGTCACCGACGATGAAATGGCGCAGGTAGGTGCATGGGAGCGTTGGCCTGGTGCATGCACCGGGTCTAGGGCCTGTTCAGCACAGGACTGAAAAATAGAGGAAATGAGTGAAACACAGCAATATAAAATGAACGCAAGGAGGATAGGAAAAACCACAGGAATTGGAATGATGTTTGAAATGTAGGAATAAAAAGTGTATACATCTAGAATGGTAATGATAATGAATACTCAACATATGTTTTACTAAATGATATACGCCATGTTCGTTTGGGCTGGTTTGGCTTATAAGGAAAGTACTGTTGGCTGATTTGGTGTGAGAGAAAAATAATGTTTGTTGACTGATAAGACATGGCTTATAAGCCAAATACGACCAAGCGAACATGACAAATAAGCTACTAATACTCAGATTATGGGTTCGCTAAATACCAAGTAGTCCTGTCCTGTGCATGGGTGGGTTAAAATGGATTTGGGTGGTTCTTGTGGGTTCATTTTGCGCAGTTGGTTAGTTGGGTCCTAGCGCCACCTAGGTGGATTAAATGGATCACGATTGTGTTTCCTTGGGTGGGCTGGGTTGGATTGGGTCCCTATGGTTCACGGCGGGTTCCAGCTAAAATAGCACCTAACACATCTAGAATCTAAGATCCGTGACTGCAAGAATAAGAAAATTGATACTAATATGCATGTATGATTATAATATTCAGACGATGATAAACAACATTGAAGATTGTAGCCAAACACTGAAATCAAACACTTTAGACACATCAGAGAACCAATTTGTTACTAAAAAAACTGAACTGGTCATTAAACAACAACCAAGCCACAGACACTCTAAGGAGATGCACCCTGTCCATGACTGTCTACTAGGATCTCCATGCAAGCAGAAATAGGATTGTCGTCATTTCTATTTGGCTCATTACAACTTCTATAGCTCCTTCTAGCCTCTTAACAATTGTTCATCTGCTCCAAAAAAAGTTGTAAGAATATGAACATTCTTAAACATATGCTATCCAAAGGGAGCAACAAAAATTCAGACTTGACTCTTGAGACACTACCGAGTAATAAATGTAACAAACTGAACATATTATCAAGTTAAGAAGCCTAAACAACATATTATCCAGTTAAGAAGCATGAACACAGTATGAAGTGTAGATCCTAAAATTTTCTTCATCAACAACCTGCACGGATGGGACTATATATAGCAAGAAAATCAGAGGTATCTTGTTCCATATCTGAAGACAATCGGGAGTGCCTTTTCAGTTAGAAATTTGCATGCATACTCCAAACTTTTGATAAAAATGCACTAGTTAACTCATATATTGCCCAAAGCGACACAGATAATTCAACCACATACAAAAAGTTGAGAATAGAACAATAATCACAAAAATCAACAGTTACAGTAGTACATGAGAGTACAGATTACCATGGAAGTTAGCATGTCCTCTTGTCCATGAAGTCATTTCCCAAAAGTTCTGTGAGAAGTAGAAGCTAAGTGTTAGTGACTGCTTCTACACAAAATGGGATAATCTATCCATAGTAAAAATAAACAACAGTACCTTCTTCGATTTCTTCATAGGCTTGAATTTCCGATCCTCTACATATTTTCTCAAGTCCACAACGTCTGAAGGAGAGCGCAACCAACTTTGCGGACAGATTAAAGCTTCAATCATGCTACCCAATTCTACCTCCAGAACTGAGTGTAGATTCTGAAGCTACTGTAGAGACGGGTACTGCGCCAAGTCATCTTTTGCCAACTTAGACTGGATGGGATACTTGTTTGAGTTGGATTTCCACCACAATAGCAGATCAAAATCATATATATTTTTTTCATAGTTCTCTACGAGATACCTGGACAGCTCAGAATTAATTTCTCTGCACTCAAGTTCTTCTAGATGCATAGTGAACTAGGAGGCTAATAATTAAGAAGGATGGATTCTCCTCATGCTCATCCACATTAATATGTAGCGGAGGCTGATTGTAATTACTAGGGTAACTGGAACATGCAGCAAACTCAACATAGCACTCAAATAAATGACAAAGATCACTTTCTATTTTCCTTACAACTTCCTTTTGCTTTGCTGGACCATATATCCCCAAAAAGAAAAAGCTAAGATACTTTATCTTGTAACGAGGATCTAAGATAAGGGCAATAAATAGTAAGTTATTTAGATCATTTCTGTCCTCCCAATATTTACTGAACTTAATCTTCATGCGTTCAGACATTTCAGCTATGAAAATTGGATCACTATGTCCAGCAAGTTCATTTAATTTTGAGTACATCAGAACAAACTCATGGAACAAGTATAAGACTAATATGTGTGCTAAAGATGTGTTAAGATAGGTTATAATAGGTCCTAGGGATGCAAGAAAAGAAATGGTGTAGAAGACTGCTGAAGAAACAGAGCAAAAGGACTTAGTGTGCAGAAAAACCACATAATAGATGGTTGGGGGGGGGGGGGGGGGGGGGGGCGGGGCGTGGCTAAGAAAATGAACGCGCTGGGCTATCAAGGGGCCAGTCCAGCCAGCAGTAGGTGTCGAGGCACTGTGCATGATAATGGGTCGAACAGTCTAACCAGAAGAAAAGAAGAGTGCCGGGCAATTGAAGAACAAAAGCATTCAAAGGAATATTCATATTGGAATATGCACCAGAGCACTCATTAGATGGTCTGGCGTGAACGCAGAAGACCAACAGATCATCTTGTGGTGTTCAAAGACTTGGCCATAGTGTGACACTATGCAAATGTGTGTGCCAGATGATCCATTGAGAAGAAGTGCACATCGGCATATCACTCGATGCATATCTAAGAACGTGGTTGGGCAATATTGCATGCATCGGACGGTCTGACGGAAGAAGAAAAGACAACATTAGAGTGCCCAGTGTACCCGAAACCTGACTACTCGATGGGTTTTACTAAACTAAAAAGCGGGTATGAAATAATTTCTTCACCCGCGGATAAACTAATGAGTAAAAATCTCTACCCATCAGGTAAGCGGATATGGGTATGGGAACATAGTACCCGCACCCATATACCCACGGGTAATATATACCTGTACCAGCCATTTAACCACTCGAAACCACTCTATTAAATGTAGCCCATGCAGCTCAATTATTTAGTTCAGCTCATCTAAGGCTGTGTTTAGTTCCCAAAAAGTTTCCCAAAAAGTGTTATAGTAGCCATCACATCGAATCTTGCGATACGTGCATGGAGTATTAAATATAGACGAAAAAAAACTAATTGCACAGTTTGGTTGGAAATCGTGAGACGAATATTTTGAGCCTAATTAGTCCATGATTAAACACTAATTGTCAAATAAAAACGAAAATACTACCGTAGCTAAATTCCTAAATTTCGTAAACCACACACATCCTAAAATATCCTAGTATATATACCCTGGTTGTCGGACCTGTTGAAACCCTGTCCCATTATTTCCTTGTCTCCGGTCTCCGGTCTCCGGTCTCCCACACCACACCCGCACGCAGCACGCAGCACGCCGCAGTCCGCGCTTCGCTCCGACTACGAGCGCCCATAGGCCATAGCGCAGCTAGTCTCCTCTCCGATAGCACAACTGCTGAACTGCAAAAGCAGCTAGTGAGTCCCGATAGGCGATAGCCCCTTGCCTGCGACAAGGCTAGAGATTCAAGCTTCACATGTCCATGCATGGAAGCAGACTCTGGCACCGCAATGGACCCACCTGCCACCATTTGCCTTTTTTCTAAAGTGTCTTTTGTGAACTCATGAGCTTGTAAGCTTTGTTATTTTTTTGCGTGTTGTTCCGGTGTTCTTCTGTTGAACTGAAGTGCCTAAACTTGTTAGGGCCTGTTTGGATTGTAGGATTTTTGCAGGATTTTTGGAGGGTGCCGTTCCTAAGGAAAGGAAGTACGTTGGTGCGTATGGAACAAGGGAAAGGAGATTTCCGTTCCGGAGGAAAGGAAACGAGCTACGTGCATTTCACAGGAAAAAAGCATCCGGTCAGAACCAATGGAAATTTCGCTGGCGCTTATCATGGCTGCATGCGCTCTTCCCGCCTTATGATTCCTATGTTACGAATTCCTGCGTTCCAAACAGCCTAAATTTTCTGTTCCTGTGTTTTGAAATCTCGTAGTTTTTCACTTTTCATCATACCTTATTCCTGCGTTTTTTCTTATTCCTGCGTTTTGGATTCCTTCGTTCCAAACAGGCCCTTACTGTCTATACATTGCTGAAATGTCTAAAGTGGGTGCTCAATCGGGTACGGGTTACCCGCCGGGTATCAATGCCCGCTCGGGTGCGGGTATGGGTACAAATCTATACCCGTGTGCGGGTATGGTTATCTTCACAGGTATAAATATTTTTCGGAGGTACGGGTATGGGATGTGACTACCCAATGGGTATATACCCATTGCCAGCTCTAGTCCTGTGGTTGGAAAACTGCAATGGCTAGTCTAACGGCTAGCAACATTGTATGATCTGGCGATGAATGTTTGAAGGCGATGGATTGTCACGTGCTCATAGTTTTCTGGTACACTTTGTCTAACATCTAGTTGAGGGTAAGGGGCTGTATATGTGAGGTTGCCTCACTCGCATGAATGTGCTACAGTGCTCCATACAGTCCAACCATCCTCGCTCTCAAGACATTCAAGATCCGAATCAACAATTCATAGTAATTTGTAAGGAAGAAACAAAGAGGTTAGTGTAGTAGTAGCTAGCAAGTATGACATCATGGTCAACTAGCTCTAGGTAAGGTGAGTGGCGTCCCACTGGCGGCAACTCCGACGTCAGCACCTTCTTTGTTGGCCGGCACCTCCTTCTCTCTGCTCACTGGCGGTTCTGAACATGAGAGATAGAGAGGGAGGAGAGATATCGGCGGTGGCGAGGGGCATATTAGAGTTTTGAACAAGTGAAAATGAATGGGAGATAAATATGGCAATGGGGACCCGATCCTCGATTCCCCACGGGGAATTCCTCTATTAAGGGACGGGATGGGAAGATTTTGATCCCCACGGGGAAGAAAACCGGAAGAAATCGATCCTCGTCGGGTCTGACGGGGACGGGGATGGTTGTCTGTGCCCTGTACCCGATCCCCGCGTCCCCGCCCGTTAAGAAATACACGCGGTAGCAGAGTAGAATTTAGCCCAAGTCGGCCCACCTTAGCCCATCAGCGTATAGAGTATATATTCAGATTCCTAACCCTAATTTCCAGTATCCCCACTCGGCCACCTCTCCCGCAGGCCGCAGCCGCCGGTGCGCGAGCACTGTGCCTAGTGCGGCAACTCCTCCTGCCGATGCCCAGCTCGCTGCTCGCGCAGGCACGCTTCAGGTTTCACCAATCCCGCATCCAACCTCGCCCCTATTCCCGGTCGTCATCGCCATACGCGCCAGCGTGACCGCTGGACTTGAATACTTGATCTCCGCCTAGGCAAGCTGCCCCGGCTTTCTCTGTTCTCTCCTCTCTGCTCAGTCCGGAGAACCAAATTCTCTCTGCTCTCTCTTATTTGCTCGGTCTGCACTCTACAGGGAGGCAATGTCAAGGTGCTGAACAATCAATGATTTGTCACTTGTGATTTGTCAGATCTGCATTAGATTTTGGCCACCTAGGGAGTTGTGAGTTGGATTGTTGGAATCTGTAAACGAGATTTGTGATCCGTAAACTACAATCTTGTTTGATCTTGTTGCAAGATGAGTTTGTTTTAGTATTTTGTACACTTTTGGATGGTCGATTTGAGCTGTTCTTTTATCCTATAGTGGGGATGGGGATCCCCGTCGGGTATGTAATCCCCGCGGGGAATGGGGATGGAGAGAAAATCTCCCCCGTGAGTCTTAGCGGGGGAGGGGATGGGGATGGGGAGGCTGAACCCGATCAGGAATTCCCCATTGTCATCTTCAATGGGAGGTGAGGTCCCCTTCCCCTGCGCACTTATATAGGCAATGGCTATTTACAAGTGGACCCATTGGTGATGTTGGATTCACATGACACTACTCGAGCTACTAGTTGAGCCTCTTCTAGGGGGAGACTTGCCCATATACCTTATGCCCCCTCCCCCAACATCACTCCCGGTAAACAGCTTCGCCAACACTTGAATGACTACAACGACTCACCCACGCCAACACTTCCACACGAGGGGCCTCACCATCATCTTCAACAACTGCTATGACTAACCTTCGACGCCAATTGCTAGAGTGGCTTCTCTAACATTTCCGATGTCGACACCGACAATGTATCTTTATCAATATCTTCGACGACTATAACAACTTGCCTATGCCAAAATTTCAGCATTTGTTATATTTGCGCCTCATCTAGTACGAGCATCTATTAGGTCATGTTGTACCATCCATAACCCAATAGTTGAGGGGCTAATATGCTGTGAGAGCCCATGTAACATGTCATGTAACTCTTCCCATACTTCTTTCAGCCGTTTTTTGCTGTAATTTCGCGTTGCTCTAAAGCAAGAGGAGTCTGCATAGGAAAATAGGAGCAAGCGGGACCAAAAGGGACGATAGCAAAAAAGTAATTATCATAATCCTCTATGTACATATCAACAAATGCACCAAGGTTCTCCAATTAAACCAATGCTAGAAAGCAAGCAAAAAGAAGAACCTACCAATCTGTCCCCAAACCTCACCGGTGCACCATAGACACGAACAACCCCTCCCTTCGCTCACCACTATGCATTACATGGCAGAGAGAAAGAACATCCCCCCTACTATGGGCTCAGAACCTTGCATTATATGCCGGAGAGAAAGAATAGTCCCCTCCTTTCACTCAGACCATTGCATTACATGGCAAAGAGAAAGAGAACTTTACAAATCGTAGCACGACAAACTTCTGAAACCCCCATGAGGCAACTTGTTAAATGTTGAGTTTTGGTTGTAGGACAAAAGGTTAGCTATCTAGATGTCACAAAAAATTGTTCTGGAAACTAAAAAAGCTAAAATTTCAAAATGTAATAGGAGCTACATGGGCTTTGCTACGGTAGCCCAAATAACTGTGGACTGTTGATCTGGATGTCTTTTACAACATATTACTTTATACGAGGTAATAGTAAAATTAAATATTTAATTGCGTTTAATTTTGGAAGAAAAGGAAGTGTCCAAATATGTTGCTTATTTCTTTTTGGGAAGTTTGGTAGATCTGATCTCTTTTTTTCAACATGATGGAGAATTAGCAATTCAACGTGACAGGTGTGTAGCAGTAACATTTTTTTTTTGGAACGTGATATATACACAGGTGCACGAATTTCTTTTAACGTGGTATATTATTTTACAAAAAGCAAGGACTATGATTTGTTTAAGATATTACTTCCTAGGAAGCAAAGGGTGTACTACAGCAAAACCCGAGCTGCATATACATATGTGATTGGTCGATCGGATCAAAGAGATCTAAAATAATATGACATTGCACATTTCAAAAATAGAGAATGAAAATAAAGAATCTTTCGCGGTGCTCTAGCTTCCTAGAGAGCCATTTTCTTTAGAGAGCCTCTAAATCATGTTTTTTAGAGATTTATTTTAGAGTGTCTTGAAGATGTTCTTAGCGGATCCGGTCCGTAGCCCTGCAACCATTCCAGCCTCCACCCACGCTGCCTTCAATTCGAATCTCAATCTCCACAATGGCCATTGCCATTGTTGCGCTTCGATCCATGGCGCCACCGCTGTCCAGCAAACCACCTGCTGCCACCGTCGTTGGATCCTCGATCCATTGCGCCTTGCCTTTGTTGGTTGTGCTTGTGCAGGCCATCGGGAACTTGGCGTGGGGATCACCCCATGTTCTTGTCAGGGACACGTTAACCTCCTCTGCTGATATGAAATTTTTTGTTAGTTCTGTGTCTGACTTTGAAGCTCCAGACGCTTGGTACATCTTAATTAAGACAGCTTCAAAATTAAATATGGGATGTCTTGGGGATCGAATCAGGCACAAGATAAGCGCCGAGCAGAATATTGTTTCTGGGTGTTTGGTTGCATTGTTGCAAGGAAGTGAAAATGTCTCGCTTTTGTTTTTTTGACGAACCTGGAGGGGCCTTGGCCCCTACAGAAGTTTTATTGAAAGAAAAAAAAAATACAGGTTTACAGTACAAAACATGAGTGGGGAAGAGGCAGAGGCAGAGAGGAACTTAAGAAACAAAGAAAATGAAGCAAAATCTAAGACTTACAGTCTCGCTCAGTGTGTGTTCCGACTCTTTTGAAGTAGTCGCGAAGTCTAAGAGATGCTTCAATAAGCATCAGAATTGATAGGTGACATAATTACCAGGGGTACTTTATATGGAGCATAGTTGGGGATGAAAACGGTACGGATATTTTTCGATCGTATTCGAAACCGAATCCGTTTAGAAGGGTTGAGATCTGTCCGTATCCGAGTCCGGATATCCAACATCCGATACCGTATCCGTATCCGAATACTCAAATCGCATATTTATGATGTCGATATCCAATCGTATCCTATCCGACATAGTTGACACTATCCGTATTCGAATCCGAATCCGGACAGAAATATGAAAACAAATATAATATCGGTGATATCCGTCCGTATCCGATCCGTTTTCATCCTTAAGCATAGTACACAAACAGAATTTACAGGGGGGAAATTAGCAGAGGTTTTTCCTTGTGCACAAGAAATTACAGGTGGAAACTCATTAACTTTGCAGTTCTTCTAAACAGGCTCTGCCATTATTCTAGCAGTTTTGAAGAAGGCAATTCATACATACACTAATTTAGTCCTTAATTAACTTTCTGTTTACGTCTTGGCAATCTGCCTAGTAATTTCCATGCAGAAGCAGAACACATAAAAGAAACCCGAACGTGAAAACCACAAACAAATTCTGCCGAAACTAATCCAAAAAGCCTCTAACCGAACGGTTTAGTTAGTTAGTTACTGCCTGGCGGAGGCGGACGGGCTGCGCGTCCACACCACCCTCCCGTCGCCGAAGCCGAACGCTATCGTCGTCGCCGGCCGCGCCCACGCAGGCGCCGCCGCGGCCGCCTGCTGTCCTCCGCCGGCGAGCGGCACGGGGTGGCGGCAGAGAGGGCACTCGGGGCGCAGCTGCAGCCACCTCCCGATGCAGTCCGCGTGGAACGCGTGGCCGCACGCCGGCAGCGCCCGTACCGCCGCCGGTTCGGCTCCGGCCGGCAGCTCGGACAGGCACACCGCGCACTCGTGCGACGGGGCCGGCAACGGCAAACCGGCCACCTCCGATGCCACCGTGGCGCCGCGGTGCGCCTCGTCGGATGCCGACGACTCCGATGATGCTAGTGACAGAACGGCCGCCGTCGCAGCGGCTATGGTCACGGCGCCGACGATTGGCATGGCGTGGCCGGCCGGCGAATGGATTCTTTGCTGTCTGGTGCTTTGCGTCGGCGCGTGTGTCGGTGGCGCTGCACGATGCGATGCGATGCGATGCGTGCGCATGTATATAGCCCCGGGCCCCGAGAGAGGAGAGGAAGGCGACGTGGGCGCATCAACGCCAGCTCGGTCGGTCGCGCGCCAAGGGATGGCAGCGGGTGAGGGGGAGCACGTCAGAAAACGGATCGAATACGGACGGATATCACTGATATTATATTTGTTTTTATATTTCTGTCCAGATTTGGATTTGAATACGGATAGTATCAACTATACCGGATAGGATACGATTAGATATCGACATTATAAATATGCTATTTGAGTATTTGGATACGGATAAGGTATCGGATGTTGAATATCCAGACTCGGATATGGACAGATATAACCGTACCGTTTTCATCACTACAAACAGCTGAAATGGCTCTCCGACATGAAAGCGACCTGCTTCTGCTTGCATGCATTTCGTTCGTCTTTCTTTTTCCGATCCCGGAAGCTTAAAGAAAGGGATTTGTGCGGATTGAAGGTAGCTAGCGAGCTGATCCCCAGACGTTGAAGCCGTTTGTTACATTTCATACATGAATCATGTCCGTGGTTGCATGATTGCATTGGCCATTATATTGGGCAAAGCCAACTCCCAATAATTCAGCGCTGGTATGGTATGCCATGTACTTTATTATGATATAAGTAAATAAATCACGTTGCAAGCTGAAACAATATACGCAGCTCGAGCGTCTTCCCCAGCTCCGGTTGTCTTTCTCAGGTCTTCGTCTTCCCCAACCCTAGCAGCAACAACACCAAGTCGTCGACACCAAGGCAGATCAATAAGTAACTTTCTTCTCTGCTGATCTGCTAGTTCTGAATTTGTTCTCTGTACTTTAGCCTGCGTGAACGGGTGTCCTGAATCCTGATGTTCTGTATAATATTTTGGACCTAGTTTTTATGCGGAAAAAATGGGTCTATTTTTTATCTGGAAATGTAATAAATCCTGATGCAACAATATTCTATTAGCCTGTGATGTACTCTTTTAAACTGGTTATGTACTTATTAGTCAGTAATGGTTACAAATTTATGCTAAGGTCATGTGTTTTTTCTTTTTCTTTTTCTCAAGCTCCAGCTATAGTTGTGCTTAGCTGTTGGGAAGTTCAGCAGCTAGGAGGCTTAAAACTTTGGATTTTAGAGAGGATTCGTGTCCGTGTGCATATATATAATACATATAGCCTCTGGCCCTTGTCAAATACGGAGTACTAACTGCAGCTTAGCTAGCAGCCAGACAACAAGAACATTCTACGTATATATGCCATCACGAACAAGTCGTCGTCCACCATTCTAAAGAAGAAAGGAAGGAATTAAGAGAAGCAGTCAAGCCCACCTATACTAGAGACTAATCGCTGACAGTACAAGAAGGATGATATTACCGATACCGATCCATCTGTTACAGCTTTCCACTGTTTGCATCACTACGTTACTCGCCATTTCGCATTGGAGGATCCCTTAGCTATTTGGAGCCGGTCTTGTCGTGCATCGATCGATCATCCAAAAATACAGACTGAAAAATGGTGTGCCCGCTAAATAAGTGTGTTTTCTTTTAGGCCCTTGTTTCTTTGAAATTGAATTTATTTTAATAATTAAAATTTAGACACATATTAATTAAGCTAATGTGGTTGTAGATGGATTATATTTGTATATTATTGTTGGCTATACGAGAGATATGCTTATGTGTTGTATTTCTACCGTAGGAGAGTAGATTGAAGAGCGTGTTATAAGTTGTAAAATAGAAACGTAGAATGATAATCTATATAATCAATTTTTATCTTCCACCCTATGAATTTAAGACTTACATGTAAATTTTAGAAAGTGGGAGAATGTCAAATTCTCGACCAAATAGCTTAATTTATTAAGTATATTTTAATTCCTCCGAATGAAAACATCCAAACGGCCCTTTAGTTTTATTTACAGACAGCACAAAACGCGGACATATTTCACGCTTATGCACTATCGGCAGTGGATATCGACGCGCCGTAATATACACCGTATTTATTTCTAGCAAAGTATTTTGGCAACTGCACTGGTACTCCCTCTCAAAGTGAGCACGAATCATAAAGCGAATCAGTGATTAATAATTCATTTAATAATTGCATTCCACCTGGGTCGTGTACGGGCTGGGCCTACCCAATATAGTCGCCAATTCTGAACTCAACCTTCCTCCCCATTGGCTTTCTTTGCGCTGTGTGAGGCAGGCTGCAGCATCAAGCAACGGCTCTCGACCATGCGCCGGGGAGCCCGGCACTATAGTTGGCCAAATGGGCCATCCGGCACGACACTAGCACGGCCACGGCCAGGCACGGCCCAACCAGGCACGGCCCGGCCAGGCACGACACTACGCAGCACAGTAGACTAGCCATGCCGTATTTGCTAGTGTCGTCGTGCTGAGGTGCCAGCCCAGGCACGTCACTATCAGGTCTTAGCTGTGCCATGCCGTGTTACTGGGCACGGTTTCCGAGTAGTGTCTGTGCCGGCACTGGCACTATAAGTGATCAAACACCTCAAACTGATCAGAATATCAGGGACAAGTTCATCATCTCAAACACCTCAAACTGATCAGAATATCAAACACCTCAAACACTTCATCATCTCAATCTTTATGTTACAAGTTCAGAGAACTAATCAAAGACTCAAAGTTATATGTTCACAGAACTTATCAAAGACTCAAAGTCACATAATCACACAAACACAAGCAGAGAACAAAATAACATTTTATTAGGAGCTTTAGTGCAATGGCTGCCTCATTAAAAACCTGTCTAGGTAAAACTCACCCTTATGAGAAACCCTAGACAGAAAAAAAGAGTACAGCCCAGCTTCAATTATAAAGTTCATCAAAGTCCAGTCTATAGTCCATAATATTACAGTCCTATCACATAAATAATAACTAATCAAGATAAAGTTCTTCAAATATTTCTTCAAGCTCCTTCACCATGTGTTGCAGTCGAGCTTCAGTAGCCTCTCAATCTTTGATGCAAGTCAGCATCTTCACCATTTCAGGCTTTAACTTCCTCCGTCACTCCTCGATGATCCTGCCAGTCATACTAAAAGTGGATTCTGAAGATATGGTTGAAACAAGAACAGTTAAAATATCTTTAGCCATGATTGACAGCACTGGATATGTGAGTTTGTGCTGATGTCACCAGTCCAAGATGTTAAAATCATTATCTAAATGGTTCATAGTATCATAGTCCAAGTAAGAAACAAGTTCAGAAACATTAGAACCTGAAGAGCTTGCAGCCTGCAGTAGAGCAGTTGCAGATGTATCTCTAGCCATGATTAGAGTAGCAGTTACAGTATGCATACCACCACCATCATTATCATCATCATAAATTTCATCCCAAGTAGACCTTTTTTATTAGATAGGTTAGGAGGAGCAGTCCTCCTCAATCTAACATCTCCATATTTCTCCTCATACTTATTGTAGACATCAATAAGTCGAGCTCTAGTGCCAACCTAGTAAGCACTATAATCTGTACTAGTAAGGGTACCCAACCTCCTAAGCACTCTAATGAAACCTTTCATTTTAGCTCTGGGGTCCAGGATGAATACAAAAAATAAAGCAAAGGTATGTCCATCCAGTATTTATTATATTTGTCTATCATAGGTTGAACCACAGGTCTGATGTGATTATCATTAGCATAATTCTTTAGGTGTATAGCAATCTTAACAAGATAATGAATCATGAGTGAAGATGTAGGATAGTACACACTAGACAATGCAACTGTAGCATCATAAAACAGTTTAAGAAATTTAAGCACCTTTTCTGCCATAGCCCAATGGTCATCAGTTAAAAGCAACTGACCACCTTAGCCCTAGGATATTGGGCATGGATGAAAGTAGTGAATAAGACCTTATGTGGAAACAAATGCTTAAGCATTAGGTATGTAGAATTTCACCTAACTTCCGTGTCAAGTTGAAACTTTCTAGGCCTAACACTAGTGGCAATGCAGTAACTTTTATATGCAACAATTCTCTGGTTAGATGAGTTTAAGAAAGATATTGCAATTCTAAATTTTTCAATCAAAGGCTTAAGAGCAGTTAGGTCCTCCTTAACAATCAGATTGATAATGTGACATGCGCAATGCTGATACAAGAACAAATAATTAATTGCATTGTCTAAATCATCACTATCATTAGATGATGCATTGACAACAACTTCAATACCAAGATATTTAGAAAGAACGGGTCTAAGTTTTTGCATGCCTGATACATTAGATGACGCATTGTCCAAAGTAACAGCAAATACTTTTCCAGTCAAACCATAATCAGCAAGCACAGATGCAACAAGATCAGCAATGTTTTATCCATTGTGGGAATAATCAATAAGCCTAAGACCAAACACTCTCTTCTCTAGTTGCCAATCAGAGTTTATGTAGTGAGCAACAACACTATGGTAGTCCTCTTTGGCATTACCAGACCAAATATCAGAGGTTAGACACACACAATTAACACTAGCAGAACTAACAATCTCAACAAGCTTAGCCTTCTAATCAGAGAAGTATTTAAGCATGTCTCTAGTGGTGGTTTGCCTAGAGACTGAAACAAATTTAGGATTATGATTAGTTCTAATGTATTCTTCAAATGCATATGATTCTCCCAAAGAGATAGGAACATCAAGCCTAGCAAGCAATCGGACCAGTTAAGTACGAGCAACAATAGGACAGTACTCCCAATTGCGCATACTACCATCAGGATTAAAAGAGATCTGTGACTAAGACATGCGAGTTTTTTCATGCCTCCTAGGGCATTTATTCCTATGCCAGGTGAGGTGACCAGTGCCACCACTAGAGAGCCCAGAGTATTCCTTAGAGCAATGGATGCACTTAGCTCTATACCTGACCTTCTTACCATTCACTGTTTTGAAGAGTTTCTTGAAATCAAGCCACAATACCAAGGTAGAGGGACATGACCGCTTGCCGTTATTCTCTTCCCCGTCCACTGCTTGATCATCGTAGGGCTCGAGGACGATGGGAGCTTGAACATTACGGCTGAACAGCTCCTTGGCATCCTCACACAGGTCATCCTCGTCATCATCTCTGGCCAACCCGCACAGCCGCCTCTCTTGGTTGGAACCGACCTCAAGCGTCTCGTCGGATCCAGCCATCGCCACTCGTCGGTGCCCTAGTCCCTCAATGGCTTTAGACAAAATAGAGCAAGGGTTAGTAGAGATTGAGGGTTAGGGTTAGGGATTGAGCAAGGGTTAGGTCGACGGTGACTTACCAACTTGTTCAATTGTTTTTTGGCTTGACATGCACTACATAGCTTATCCTTCTCAAATGTGATATCTTTCAAGCCTCTAACTAAGTCATGCTTAATCAACTTGTTCAATTGTTTTATTCCAACATGACCAAGTCTTCTATGCCATAACTAATCCATGTTAGACTTAGTGATCAAACATGTTGTCAATTGAGCTTCTCTAGCATTGAAATCAACCAAGTATAGATTTTCATATCTAAATCCTTTGAATATCAAGTTAGAGCCATCTACACTTATAATCTCTACATCATCCACATCAAATATGCACTTGAAACCAAGATCACACAATTGAGCTACCGACAAAAGGTTGAAGTTTAAGCTCTCTACTAGTAGCACATTGGAAATGCTCAAGTCATTGGATATTGCAATCTTACCAAGCCCTTTGACCTTGCCTTTGCTATTGTCACCAAATGTGATACTATCAATCCCATTGCTCTTGTTTTCATTGATTGAATTGAATATTCTTGGATCACCGGTCATGTGTTGTGTGCACCCACTATCAAGCATCCAATGCCTTTCTCCAGTCTTTATAATTGACCTACAAAAGAAGATCAATTCTTTTTAGGTACTCAAACTTGCTTGGGGTCCTTGAAGGTTAGTTACCAAAGTCTTTGGTACCCAAATAGGCCTTCTTCTTTGGGCCCACAATTGGTGTACCAATGAACTTAGCCTTCACACCATTGGCATCCTTAACAAGCATGTAACAAGAATCAAATTTAATTAAGGATACAATAGGATAGCCTTGTTCTTGTTAATCATGCAATATTGCTCTACTATGCCCAACTTGTTTGCATCTATTGTAAAACCGACCAGTGCCCTTCACAAAGTTAACTTCAGGAGTGACAAAGGCCACCTTGCCTTTCTTGGGGATATAGCCTAATCTCTCTTTGTTGAGAGAAAACCTTTAGCTACCCTAAGCACTTTAGCAAGCAGGCATCTCCACCATAGGCATTGCCTAAGGCACTGAGTGAGCTCATTCACCTCCTTCTTGAGGTCTTATTTTCCACCATTAATGAGGCATCACAAGTGAAGACCATCACTCAAAGGTGAAGTAGAAGTAGTAGTGCTACAAGAAGTGTTAGTGGGAGCAACTATAATGGGCTTATAAAAATATTCATCAATAAGATCACATGTTAGTCCCATATCACATGATACAATCACTTGCTCCTTCTTGGCTTCCTCTTTGACTTACTCGATGAGAGAGGAGTGAGCTTTCTCAAGCTTAGAGTGAGCTTTGCCAAGCTTCTCATAGGCTTCCATTAACCTCACATGAGTGGCATTGAGCGCATCAAGGGATTGCTCAAGAAATTTGACTTTCTTGTTCAATTTCTTGCACTCCTTTCTCTTCATCTCAAAGCAAGTATGCACTTGCTCACACATGTCCATGAGCTCCTCCTTGGAGTACTCCTCATCATCATCATCACTCCTACAAGCATGCACTTTCACATTCATTATCATCACTCACATCGTATTTTACCTTGGTAGGTTTTGCCATGAGACATGTCGAAGGAGTGTCGAAGATGGAGGGCTTGTTGTTGATGACAATGCTTGCTAGTGCTTTCTTGATAGATTTCTTGCCATCATCACTAGAGTCATCACTATCCGAAGAGCCATCACTATCCCAAGTGACCACATAGCCTCCACCCTTCTTCTTCTTTTAGAAGGTCATTCTCTTCTCCTTCTTCTCCTTTTCTTTCTTATCCTTCTTGTGCTTCTTCTTCTCATCCTCATCATTGTCACTATTGTAGGAACAATTTGCTACAACATGATCGAGACTCTTGCAATTGTAGCATCTTCTCACATATTCTTTGCTTTTGGTGTGATCTCTTCTCTTTCTTGCACCATAGCCCTTCTTCTTCATGAATTTTCCCATCTTGCATACAAAGAGGGCCATAGCTTCATCATCAATATCACTAAGATCATCATCATCACTTGATTCTTTCTTGGACTTGCCCTTATTCTTGGATGATGATGAGCTAGCCTTGAATTCTATACTCTTCTTCTTCTTTTCTTCTTCTTCCTTCTTGTCATCCTTGTCATCCTTGTCATCCCTCTCCCTTTCCATACGGTATGTCTCTTAGGTCATGACATCACCTAGTACTTGGTTAGGGGTAATCTCCTTCAATCCTCCTCTTATGATAAGCAATCTCAACATATCAAATCTTGGAGGTAAGCACATCAAGAACCGATGAGAGACATCATCATCCTTGATCTTCTCTTCCAAGGCCTTCAAGTCATTTACAATCACTTACAACCGATAGGAACATTTCCAGAATGCTCTTATCTTCCTTCATCTTGAAGCTTGTCAACTTATCCTTTAGAATGTACAACTTAGCACTCTTCACTACTAGTGTGCCCTCATATGTTTCCTCCTAATCTCCTCCACACCTCATTTGCTCTTTCACAATCCTTGATTTGCTCAAACACCTTGGAATCAATAGGCATTGTATATGGTGTTGAGAGCCATTGTATTGCATTGCTTGTTGGTCTTGTCTTGGTTGGTGGGGTCATCGGGATCAATGATAGCATAGTCATGCTTGGTCACCTCCCATACTTGATCATTGATTGAACCAAGATACAACCTTATCTTTCTCTTCCAATAATCATAGCATGTGCCATCAAAGAATGGTGGTTTACCCCCCACATGGTTGAACATAACTTGAGCCATAATTTGACACCAAGGTTGTTAAGCCTTCAATCAAACGGTGACCACAGCTCCGATACCACTTGAAAGGTCCTAATATGGCTAGAGGGGGGGTGAATAGCCTATCTAAAAATCTACAAATCAACTAGAGCAATTTGATTAGTATGACAAATAGCGAAATGCAAACTTGCTCTAGCTCTACAAGGGTTGTAAGCCACCTATCCAACAATTTTAGTTGCAATGATTACTAGGCACACAACTTGTAATGTTACTACTCACTAAGAGCTCTCAATCTTGCTACTCTAAAGAGCTCCACTAGATGAACTTAAAATAACAAAGCAAGCTCTCAATTCTAATTACACTAAAGAGCTTGCCACAACAAGTTTGTAAGAATATAAATGAGTGAGTAGGGTGATTATATCACCGTGTAGAGGAGTGAACCAATCACATGATGAATACTAAATCAAACATCGGGAAGAATACCAAAGGGCAAGAGACAACCAATTTTTCTCCCTGAGGTTCACGTGCTTGCCAGAACGCTAGTCCCCATTGTGTCGACCAACACTTGGTGGTTCGGCGGCTAAGAGATGTTGCACGAACCTCGTCCACACAATTGGACACCTCAAGAACCTACCCACTAGTGAGGTAACTCAATGACACGAGTAATCCACTAGAGTTACCTTTTCGGCTCTCCGTCGGGTAAGGACACAAGACCCCTCATAATCACCATGATTGGAGTCGGAGACAATCACCAACCTCTGCTCAATGATCCTCGCTGCTCTAAGCCGACTAGGTGGCGGTAACCACCAAGAGTAACAAGTGAATCCCCTAGCAAAACATGAATGCCAAGTGCCACTAGATGCAATCACTCAAGCAATGCGCTTGGATTCTCTCCCAATCTCACAATGATGATGAAACAATGATAGAGATGAGTGGGAGGGCTTTGGCTAAGCTCACAAGGTTGCTATGTCAATGCAAATGGCTAAGAGAGTGAGCTTGAGCCGGCCATGGGGCTTAAATAGAAGCCCCCACGAAATAGAACCGTTGTACCCCTTCACTGGGCACAACACGGGGTGACCGGACGCTCCGGTCAGTTCGACCAGACGTAGGACCCCTAGCAGTCCGGTCGCTCGATGCTTGCCATGTGTCATTGGACTTCAAACACCAATCGCACGATCTCAACAGTCAAGTGATGACCAGGCACATTCAGTTAGAAAGTGACCGGACGTGTCTGGTCATACTCGACCAGACTCACCCGGTGTCCGGTCACTCAACGTTTCTTCTGTGTGCCTCACGTCAGCGTACGTCAGCACTGACCGAACTCAGACCATGAGCATCCGGTTAGTTTACATGCCAGCGTCCGGTCATAAGACCGAGATAGTGTGCTTACTGCTAGTCACTGACCGGACTCTGAACCCAGTGTCCGGTCACTACACCACCAGCGTCCTGGTCACTCTATGAACCCCTAGTCTTTTCTAGTATAGGGCGCCGGTGGCACCGTCGGACTATCCATACTCTACAGGGCTGGCCACTCCATCGGTGAAGTTTCTAACCCTTGCTCAAATGTGCCAACCACCAAATGTATCACCTTGTGCACATGTGTTAGCAAATTTTCACAAATACTTTCAAGGGTGTTAGCACTCCACTAGATCCTAAATGCATATGCAATGAGTTAGAGCATCTAGTGGCACTTTGATAACTGCATTTCAATACGAGTTTCACCCCTCTTAATAGAACGGCTATCTAACCTAAATGTGATCACATTCGCTAAGTGTCTTGATCACAGGAAACAAAATGGCTCCTACTATTTATACCTTTGCCTTGAGCCTTTTGTTTTTCTCTTTCTTCTTTTTCAAGTTCAAGTATTTGATCATCACCATGCCATCACCATCATCATGATCTCCGCCATTGCTTCATCACTTGGAGTAGTGCTACCTATCTCATAATTACTTTGATAAACTAGGTTAGCACTTAGGGTTTCATTAATTAACCAAAACCAAACTAGAGCTTTCAGCTAGGCTAGGGCTAGGTTCATCTGGGGCTGGTACATCTAGGACTAGAGCTAGCAGGTAGTTAATCACTTAATCTGTTATCTCCTAATTCTCCATTTTGTATCTGTCAGCTATGACTGACAAGTGTGACTTGGGACCTTTGAACAATGATGGAAGAGTTATTAAGAGCTGTGCTGCACTCTTTTTCCCTTTCTAGGGTTTTTCACAAGGGTGAATTTTACCTAGAAAGGTTTTTAATGAGGCAGCATTGCACAAACAGCTCATTTATCTTATCTCCTTTGCTGCCTTTTGTTTTGTTGGCTTGGATTTGGTCATTTGGAGTTTGCTAAGTTCTTGACTGTGTGTGATCAGTTTGTGGCTGAGAAGAATTTGTGATCAGTTTGACAGTTTGTCAATCTGTGATCAGTTTTACAGTTTGTGACTTAGAAGTTCTTGACTTGTGAGTTGAGATTTTAAAATTTGAATGAATGAATCTGTGCTAATTGTTGGATGAGAAGAATTTTGAGGTGACTTATGATCACCGGACCTTGGGCTATCTCGGGCCATAGTTCTGGCCATGCTTTCCAAGCCAAGCACGGCATGAATTTTAGGCCCGTACGGACCATGCTTGGGCCGAAGGCCTAGGCACAACGCCTGGAGGGGCACGGCACGGGAGGCACGACTGTGTCATGCTGGCATGACCACCTACGGGCCATGTTTTGCCTAGGGCCCATGATGGGCCAGGTCGGGCCAACCCGTTGGCCAACTATAGTGGGGAATGACTCGTGCAGTCGCGGTACGAACTGGGAAGGCCGAGTTAGTTAATGGGCTAGGCCTGTGGTGTGGGTGGTTTTGAGTAGGCCAAATACCAGGCCATATCTATTTAGAGGGGAGATTGAAAGGTCCTTGTATGGTTTTGGTAATTGAGTGACAACCTAGGTGGACTAATTATGTTTATGTGAGATACATAGGTAATTGGTCCACAGGTACATATGTGTGAGCAACATATGCCATGAAGGTGAAAATGGCTTGGAGATGTTGCAAAGCTCACACATATGATGATGAAGGAGCTCATTGCACATGAGACATGACATTGAGTCATGTGATCAAGGTGGAGAAGATCAAGACAAGACTTGGCTTGATGGATCGGTTGCAAGCGTGAAGGGCAAGTTGAAGGCTTTGGAGCGATGGACCACGTGGCGGTGAAGCTTGAGCAAGACTTAGCACCGATGGACGACGGTAATGGTGAAAAGCAAGTGATGTCAAGATCGATGAACCAATATGATCACATGATGATATGAAGTGGATCATATCATTATTGATCGTGTTGGTGCATGTGTTGCATCGACATTGGAGGAGATGGAATGGAATGCGCAAGGCAAAGGTATAACCTAAGGCATTTCATTTCATCGGTCATAGGTGTGTAGAGAAGTTAATAACCGTGTTTAGGATAGATGGCCATACTATCAAGAGGGGCAAACTTATTTGCATATCGGTCATCTAGTGACACTCGAGTGATCTAACTTTGCATCGTCGCTAGGATCGAGTGGCATGGCAAGTTGAGTGGCTAACACCCTTGAAAATGTTTATGAAAATATGCTAACACATGTGCACAAGGTGATACACTTGGTGATTGGCACATTTGAGCAAGGGTAAAGAAGTGAGAGGTGAAAATGAGTTAGTCGCGCTGGTCACAGAGTGACCGGACACGTCCGGTATGGAGACCGGACACGTCCGGTATGTGACTCAGGATTGGACTGCACAATGCGACCGGACATGTCAGGTGTGAATCAGCAAAAGTAGTGTACGGCAGGGAAGTCGATCGAACGCTGGCAGCGTCCGGTTCGGTATCACCGGACACGTCCGGTCGGGCAAGAATGCTTACTGTACTCCACCGGACGTTGTGGCTCAGCGTCCGATCATTTGTGTTTGTGCGTCCAGTCGTTTCGTGCTGAGCATCCGGTCATCTTGTTAGAGAGCCATTGGAGGCAATGGTAGGACACGTGGCGGTCAGACAGCTACCGGACACATCCGGTATTCGCGATCGGTGCGTCCGGTGCTGCATCCGGTCGACCCGAAAAACGCCCAGTGAAGGGGTAACGGCTAGTTTAGCCCATGGGGTTATAAATAGAAGTCGTGGTCGGCCTTTGGCCAAGAGCTTGGACAAGGGGAGCACACTAGAGCCTTGGTGGCTTGTGTGGTAGTGCTTGAGAGCCCTCCATCTCACACATACTTGATAGTGATCATCTGATTATGTGAGTGAGCGATTCTAGTGTGATTGCATCGTGAAGTTACATCGAATGGCACTAGGTGATCGAGTTGCAAGCTAGTGGTGCTTGTTACTCTTGGAGGTTGCCACCTCCTAGATAGCTTGGTGGTGGTCTCCATCAAAGCCCACAAGAAGCTTGTGCGGCGCTTCGAAGAAGTGCCTTTGTGAGGGGCATTGTGCTCGCCCCGTGGGAGCATGCAAAGAGCAACTTTAGTAAAGCGTGTCATTGAGCTACCCTCACTTCTGGGGTAGGTTCTTGCGGCGCCCGACGTGCGGCCTTGGCAGGTGATGCCAATTAGCCGCCGAACCATCAAGTGAGCGGTCGACACAACGGGGACTAGCGTGTTGGCAAACACGTGAATCTCAGGAGAAAAATCACCGTGTCCAACCTTGTTCTTCCCATTGGTTTGTATCCTCGTTACACAAGCTTGTATTTACTTTCATATACATTGAGCTTGTGTTGTTGCTTTCAGTAATTAGTTAGCTTGTGTAGCTTGCTAGTTACCTTCTTGCTTATGTAGCATAGAAGTAGCTCCCTTGCGTGGCTAATTTGGTTTGTGTAACCTTGTTAGTCACATTACTTAGTTTGTGTAGCTAAGTATTTGCGCTCTTTAATTTGGCATTGGTTGCCTTGTTATTGAGCATTGCTAGTGAGCTTAGTTGGCTTTGTGCTTTTGCTTACTAGCATAGTGTAGGAGCTCCCTCATTGCTTAAAGTACTAGTGACATAGGTTTGTGTGACCATGCTTCTAGAATTGGTTAGGTGAGCTTTAGCTAGCCCAGGCACCTTTGTTGCATGATTAGTATCTTTGAAAGGTGCTAGAGAACATAGATAGAGGGGTGTAGTCTTGGCTAGACCGATAGTTATAATTCCGCACTTGTTTTCGGTTAGCCGATGCAATTAATTTTAGAAAGGACTATTCACCCCCCCTCTAGTCCACCATCTCAACCCTTTCAATTGGTATCAGAAGCTCGGTCTCTCATTTATGGTCTTCACCGATCCCAAGAGGATGGCGTCTAATGGGCTAGATGTTTGTGAGGCACACATTTTTGATAGGCACAAACTTTGCACTTTGGAAAAATCAGCATGCTTGATCATTTTCGTGTAAAGGGACCTAAATTTTGGTGGGTTGTCACAAGTGGTCTCACCCATGTCTTGGACCATAGAAATCTCACCAAAGCTCAAAGAGTTCTCTATGAATTTGATGCACATGCTTGTTTTCTAATGGATGCTTTAAGCTTTGATTTGATGAAACAAGTAAACATCAAGGGAACCGCTCGTGAGATATGGGAGTCCATCAAGGAAACCTTCGGTGATTCCTCCATATGGGATGATGGCAAATTCAAGAAGGAGGATGAGCCCAAGAAGGAGGTGCATGAGTGTGTTGAGCATAACCACAATTTAGGTGATTATGGAAGATTACTCCACCTCATGGTCAAGTGAAGATGATAATGATCATATCACAAGATCACTTGACAAGGTTGGTGATGATGCCACAAGTGTTGCAAGTGATGATGCTATCCCCATGCACACTTGTTGGTGATGATGGTTCATGCTCAAGCCATGATGAAGATGCTACTACAAGCTCTCCAACTACATCACCACATTGCTTCATGTCACAAGGTGACACCAAGGTAACAAATGATAATGTGGTTGATCATGTTGATTCATATGATGAGCTTGTTAGTAGACTTGCTAGTATGACCATGTCTTTAAAAAATGAGAAAGCTAAAACATTGAAAATTAGAAAATGAAAACTCATTTCTAAAGAACTCTTGTGAAGAACATAAGAAATTACTTGATGCTTATAAATCTTCACATGATGAGCTAAAATTGAATCATGAGACACTACTTGAATCTCATGATGAATTGTTAGAACAACATGCTTCTCTCATTAAAATGTTTACAAAGAAACTTAAAAATAATGAGAGTTCATCACATGGGTCAATTGATCAATCATAAATTGTTGCTAACCCTTGTGATGTAGACAAGAAGCATGTATCCACCTCTTGTGATGACTTATTAGATATGCCATGCTCTTCATATATAGATGCTTGTTCTACTTCTATGTCTTGTGAGACTAACCTTTTGAAGGAGAACAATGAGCTAAATGAACAAGTGAAGAAATTGAGCAACAAGTTAGAGAGGTGCTACAACTCTCAAGTCACCTTTGAGCATATGTTGAAGACTCAAAGAAACTTTGGTGACAAAAGTGGAGTCGGCTTCAAGACTAGCAAAGTCAATCATCAAGAAATCCGCAATGACATAAGTGGCATTAGCTTCAACAAGAGCAAGATCAAAGGCAAAAGATGGGGTAAGAGAAGATATGAAAGAGAGATGAAGAAGCAAGAATAAAAGAAGCTCTCTCATTTCATGTGCTTCAAGTGCCATGAAGTGGGACATCTTGCAAATGGTTGCCCCAATGAAGAAAAGCTCAAGTTGAAGAAAGAAGAAGAGAGGCTAAGGCATGTGAAGTGCTTCAAGTGCCGCACTTGGGGTCATCTTACCTCAATGTGTCCAACCAAGCAATTGGTGAAGCAACAAGTGAAGCCTCAACCAAAGCCACAAGTTGAGCAAGAGAAGACACCCCAAGAGCAAATCAAGATCAACTATGAAGATGGTGGTGACTTAATGATGAAGAAGAAGAAAACAAGAAGGGGTGGAAAGGCAAGGCATCCAATGCAAACTCAAGATGCCAAGATGATGAGCAAGAATGAAGATGAGAAGAAAGATTATGCTCACATCAAGTGCTTCAAGTGTGGAAGTATGTGACACTTTGCCTCTAAGTGTCCTACCAAGCTTGAGAAGAAGGCTCAAGCAATCCATGAGAGGCAAGGCAATGAGAAGCACTACATAAGCAAGGAAGAGAAGGCTCAATCAAAGAGAAAGTGCTACTCATATCAGGAAAGGGGACACATGGCACATTCATGTCCCCTAGGTGACATTTCTAAGCCTATTTCAATTGTTGATAATAATGTGCTTAGAAATGATGGTAATGGTATCTCTATGGTTGATATTGCAAAATATCCCGCCACTTATACTAAGGCATTGCCTAAGTATGTTGCTCCTAACTTGAGAGGACCCAAACTTGTTTGGGTACCATCAAAAAGTCGATGATTGTTTGTAGGTACCATTGGCATTGGAGACTTGATTCAATTGATCTCACTTTGTTCATCATATGTTGAATCAAGTTATGAAGCTTAGTGCACATCCTAACCCAACGCCAAGTAAAAATTGAGTGAAGTCCAAGTGCTATCAACATACAAGTGCAATAATTCAAGTTGTTGGTAATTCATTGGATATATTTGATGACTTGCAAGTAATTGAGTTGAAGCTTGCTAGTTGGATGATAATGAGCTAACCAAGGTATATCTCTTATTGATCATTTTATTCGGATGCATATGAGTTGATTGAATTGGATAAATATGTAAAGTTGCTTGCTATAAGTTGATTGAATGGATAATTGCTTAGTAATCAAGTTTGGATTGATTTGTGTTGGATAAATTCATGAGATGACTTTTAAGTAAGTGGTTTGAATGGATTTATGTCTTGTGAAAGTATTCAAACGAAGTTAGTTTCAAGTTTGATTTATATTTGATGAAGTATAGCTCAATTGTTGAAATCTGTCCTATAATTGAGAATCTGAGCTAGTTGTGATCTTAGCCATATTTGAGTAATCAAAACCTATTGGATTGGCATAAAAATTGGTGTACATACTCTAGACTTATGGTATAAGATGCTGTACAATTTTCATGAGAATTGGATAAGAAATGCTTTGGTTTTGGAGTGGATCTTGTCAGCTATAGTGCAGCAGTTTTCAGCATGTAGCAGTGGTGGAAGAATTGATATATGGCAGCAATCTAGAAGTCAAATGAAGCTCAAATTTTTATAGCTGATAGATAACTTAGTAAAGAACATCTCCACCAAATTTTGTGGTATTTGGATTTGTACTTTGGGAAGATATGCTTATTTCTTTGAAGGGTACAAAATCTGTCAGAAAAGTGACAAATGTTGGATTGATCTAGAGTCACTTTTGATTGAAAGGTCCTCAAGTTGGAAACATGTTTACAAGTGTTTGAGGTACCTAAGTTTGGTTTTGAGATGATCGAGAAGCATGACAAGATATGAGTACAAGGCTATTTGATTGTGGAGTGTACTTTGCACACATTTGGTACTCAAGATGAAGATCAAGATCAAACTCAAGTTGAAGATGAAATTTAAGTTCTAGATATGATTTGAGATCATTTGGTAGAAAGAAAAGGACTTAAACAAGATGAAAGAAAAGGACTTAAAGAAGGAATCAAGGTTACTCATCAAGTTAAGTCCATCACTTGGATCAATCAATCAAGTCATTTCAAGTGAGTATCAAGAATGATTCTTGGAGAGAGGTCACTTCTCCCTAGTGTAGGGGCTTGTCGCCTATGTGTAGGTCAACCAAGTGTGGTACTTGGAAGGCTAACATGGAAGTGGTGATCCGAGAAACATTTGAGATGCTTAGTTGAAGCAATCAAAGGGGTTGATCAAGGAAAGCAAGCAACACCCAAAAGAGAGCTAGTCATGATATTTCAAGTGGTATTCTCAAATTGATGCTCTCATGCAAGCAAAGATCAAAAGATAAAGCAAGCCAACCACAACAAGAAAGTGCACTTAATCATAAGTGGTATTCATTTCATATGGGTGAAGAATGAAATTTAACATGGTATCTATTGGACTTCACCAAGCTTATAATTGGACTTCACATTGCTATTGAAGTAATGAATTGGAATCTATATGACTATCCTCTACTCCAATATAGCAAAGGTATCATTGTAATATACATGATCATTTCATCCCTTACTAGTATGCAGTTAGTGCATATAGTTCATACTTTATAGGATCATGCATAACAAATGAAATGTTTAAATTCATAGCCTACCAGTATTGTTTGAATGATTACTTGATCTAGTGGTTAGTACATGAATTTGTTCATGAGCTAGTAAACCCAAGTACTTGAATCAATTTGGATTGCTAACAAGTGATAAGTACAACATTGGCAAGATAACCCTCGTAAGAGGTGTGAAGAAGCTTGTCATTGGTTCAAACCGGACTTAGAAGCTTAGGTAAATCAATTTAGTTCAAGTCAATCATAGAAGCTCATGATAAGTGATAAGAGTACAAGCACAAGACAACAATATAAATGGATATCTAGTTTGTATGTTTCAAGTGGTGTCTAGACACAAGTATTTCATCAAGATTTCATAAGTGATGTCTAGATCAACTCACAAGTGATATCCTATAAGTGGTACTCATGAAGATAGCAAATGTTCAAGAAATGGTCTTTATTGATAAATCAAACAAGTGGTTCCATACTAGAAGATTCTTTCAAATGGTATCTACTTCATACAAGTGGTATTACATCTATATATGATATCAACCATGAAAGACGATGGTTCCACAAGTGATCCTCAACTTTAAGTGATCATCAAATGAAGAATGCATCCCTCACCTACAAGAGCTCAAGTGTATCAAAATGGATGACCCTATGCTATCACATTGGGGGAGGTGTCCCACAAATTGATATCAAGATCAAAGATCCTATGTGTAGTATCTCAAGAAGCTCTACACAAGATACAAGGGGTACAAGTTATAAGTGGTATCTATAAGTGGTGTCATTCCAACAATCATGAAGATGTCCATAAAAATGCAAGATTCAAGCCTCAACCATCTACCCCAAATGCATACCTTTACATTAATGAGAAGCACACCTTTTATGGAAATTGATGACAAAGGAGGAGAGATTGTACAAAGATATGAAAGCTTTGAGATTGAGATTGTACAAGGGGGAGAGATAAGATATAAAAGCTCAAAGAAGTAGAGGTTGGACATGGACATGGACATGGACAAAGAGGAAGCAACATTGAAGAAAAGAGATGGATCAAAATTCTTGGACAAGAGAAGCACACAAGTAGAGGGAGCAAGCTCATGAACTTTGATTGATTGCATTTGATATGTGCATATTCATGTGCTTGCTTGCATTGCATAAGCTTTCAAATTCAATATGCATGCTTATATGGTGTATGCTAGTTGTAGAACTTGAATGATGATTTGATAACTAGCATACATAGGATGATAGCTAGACACTTGGTATGTTTTTCAAGTAATGCTAGTACCTTGCTTTTAATGTTGATCTCACAAGGTATCTAGTGCTTTTATTTCCAAGAGATATCTAGCTAACCATGGTGCTAAGGATGAACTTAAAGGTGCAACTCCGATTAGTACACGCTTCAAAGGTTTATTCTATACACCTTAGCATCACAATTTTAATCTATGCATATGTGCGACCTTCAAATTAAACACTCTAGCACATATGTAGGGGGAGTTAATACTACCATTTTGGGTTTGTGGTACTTGTCCAAAATCATTTTCACATGGTAAAATTGCTTGGGCAAGCAACATGAATCCAAAAGAGCTTAATTTCCATATCTTTATAGAGTTGTCATCAATTACCAAAAAGGAGGAGATTGAAAGGTCCTTGTGTGGTTTTGGTAATTGAGTGACAACCTAGGTTGACTAATTGTGTTTATATGAGATACACAGGTAATTAGTCCACAGGTACATATGTGTGAGCAACATATGTCATGAAGGTGAAAATGGCTTGGAGATATTGCAAAGCTCACACATGTGATGATGAAGGAGCTCATTGCACATGAGACATGACATTGAGTCATGTGATCAAGGTGGAGAAGATCAAGACAAGACTTGGCTTGATGGACCGGTTGTAAGCGTGATGGGTAAGTCGAAGGCTTTGGAGCGATGGACCGCGTGGCGGTGAAGCTTGAGCAAGACTTGGCGCTGATAGACGATGGCAACGGTGAAAAGCAAGTGATGTCAAGATTGATGAACTAATATGATCACGTGATGATATGAAGTGGATCATATCACTGTTGATCGTGTTGGTGTATGTGTTGCATCGACATTGGAGGAGATTGAATGGAATGCGCAAGGCAAAGGTATAACCTAAGGCATTTTATTTCACCGATCATAGATGTGTAGAGAAGTTAATGACCGGGTTTAGGATAGATGGCCATACTATCAAGAGGGGCAAACTTATTTGCATATCGGTCATCTAGTGCCACTCGAGTGATCTAACTTTGTATCGTCGCTAAGATCGAGTGGCGTGGCAAGTTGAGTGGCTAACACCCTTGAAAATGTTTGTGAAAATATGCTAACACATGTGCATAAGGTGATACACTTGGTGGTTGGCATATTTGAGCAAGGGTGAAGAAGTGAGAGGTGAAAATGAGTTAGTCACGCTGGTCACAGAGTGACCGGACGCGTCTGGTATGGAGACCGGACACGTCCGGTATGTGACTCAGGACTGGACTGCACAGTGCGACCGGACACGTCCGGTGTGAATCGGCAAAAGCAGTGTACGGCAGGGCAGTCGATCGGATGCTGGCAGCGTCCGGTCTGGTATCACCGGACGCATCTGATCGGGCAAGGATACTTACTGTACTCCACCGAACGCTGCGGCTCAGCGTCCGGTCATTTGTGTTTGTGCATCCGGTTGTTTTGTGCTGAGCGTCCGATCGTCTTGTTAGAGAGCCGTTAGAGGCAATGGTAGGACACGTGGCGGTCAGACAGCTACCGGACACGTCCGGTATAGCGACTGGACACGTCTGGTATTCGCGATCGGTGCGTCCGGTGCTGCTTCCAGTCGACCCGAAAAACGCCTAGTGAAGGGGTAACGGCTAGTTTAGCCCGTGGGGTTATAAATAGAAGCCGTGGTCGGCCTTTGGCCGAGAGCTTAGACAAGGGGAGCACACTAGAGCCTTGGTGGCTTGTGTGGCAGTGCTTGAGAGCCCTCCATCTCACACATACTTGATAGTGATCATTCAATTATGTGAGTGAGCTATTCTAGTGCGATTGCATCGTGAAGTTGCATCGAATGGCACTAGGTGATCGAGTTGCAAACCGGTGGTGCTTGTTACTCTTGGAGGTTGCCACCTCCTAGACGGCTTGGTGGTGGTCTCCATCAAAGCCCGCAAGAAGCTTATGCGGCGCTCGGAAAAAGTGCTTTGTGAGGGGTATTGTGCTCGCCCCACGGAAGCCGCGAAGAGCAACTTTAGTAAAGCGTGTCATTGAGCTACCCTCACTTCCGGGGTAGGTTCTTGCGGCGCCCGACGTATGGGTTTGGTGGATGATGCCAATTAGCCGCCGAACCACCAAGTGAGCGGTCGACACAACGGGGACTAGCGTGTTGACAAACACGTGAACCTCGGGAGAAAAATCACCGTGTCAACCTTGTTTTTCCCATTGGTTTGCATCCTCGTTACACAAGTTTGTATTTACTTTCATATACATTGAGTTTGTGTTGTTGCTTTCGTAATTAGTTAGCTTGTGTAGCTTGCTAGTTACCTTCTTGCTTGTGTAGCATAGAAGTGGCTCCCTTGCGTGGCTAATTTAGTTTGTGTAACCTTGTTAGTCATATTACTTAGTTTGTGTAGCTAAGTATTTGCGCTCTCTAATTTGGCATTGGTTGCTTTGTTGTTGAGCATTGCTAGTGAGCTTAGTTGGCTTTGTGCTTTTGTTTACTAGCATGTGTAGAAGCTCCCTCATTGTTTAAAGTACTAGTGGCATAGGTTTGTGTGACCTTACTTCTAGAATTGGTTATGTGAGCTTTAGCTAGCCCGGCACCTTTATTGCATGATTAGTATCTTTGAAAGGTGCTAGAGAACATAGATAGAGGGGTGTAGTCTTAGCTAGACCGATAGTTATAATTCCGCACTTGTTTCGGTTAGCTGACGCAATTAATTTTAGAAATGACTATTCACCCCCTCTAGTCCACCATCTCGACCCTTTCACCGGGTCGGACCGCCCAACGTGCCTTGGTAGCGGCCCAATCACGGCCCTAAGCATCGTGCCGGGCCAACTCGAGCCCGCTAGCCACCATGCCGTGCCGAGCCAAAACACCTTGCTTTGGGCCGTGCCCACGGGCCACGGGCTGCATGCCCATCTGTAGCCGGCGTGTTGGTGATGTTATGCCGGCACATACCATGCATGGTGCATGGGCATGGTGCAGAAATACGGCTGATGGTGTGTTGGTGATGTTACACAGTCTGTTCGGCTCGGGCTGAAATGATTATATACAGGCATGGAGCTAGCGGTGGGGCTAGGGGGGCTCCAGCCCCCCTACCGCTCGTGAGCAAATGAAGCCTCATAGAGCCGCTGTCTGAAATTTCAGCTATAGATGTACAGGTAGGAGGGGCTAAGATTTACTGAATCTCTTTTCTCGCTAATTGTCATTGTTTAGCTTCTTCTAAATTTTTTTCTAGCTTCGTCCCTGATCATATACAATGGTGAATTATTATTGCTGGCTGGACTCAGCGAACAGGCTGACAGTCACGCACAACACAAGCAACACAAATGCAAATCTGACTGATGCATCTGCTCTTGTTTTTTCGTCATCACAAACATCGTGTCCGCCTCAGGTCGCCGAACGGCATTCATTCCTACTGAGTACAGGCTACATGTAGTAGTACACTCCATTGGCTATATAGCAAAGATGTGCGAGCCGCATTCCAAAATTACTACGCGCTCCCCTGTTTTCGTTTAGAGCTTGTTCAGTTGCCTGTTTAGAAGCTTTTCTGTCGATGAAACTAATTTTTTTTCAAATATATTTTTCTAAATTGACCCAGATTATACTGTACTTTTGGAAAGCAGTAAATACAGGTTAAAAACGTCCGTGAAACAAGTCCTTTCCAAGGGCACTTCTGTCGCCTACCTCGCTGACGCTCACAAGATTGTGGATGTGTATATCCTGCCTTCGTTTTCGTTTACTTGCCACTAAATTTTTACTGTAGTAATTTTGACTATATATTTTTTTAACAAAAGATTTTTTTAGATACATCAAGTTTTCACATATATAATTCTTTATTGAACCTACTTCATTAGTGTTATACACGTTAAAGTATCTAAAATTTTTTTAGAAAAAAAAATATATGATTAAATTTGCTATAGTAAAAAATTACTGACATGTAGACACAGTCTAAGGCAAGTATATATAAACGCCGGAGAGCGCGCAGAGGGAAAGCGAGGAGAAAACAAAACACACACTGTCACACTGACAAACAAACAGGGGAAGAGCGGACAGAGGAAGGGAGAAGAGAGAAGGGAAGTGAACAGAGGCAGATAGCTTTTTTTCCCCCTTCACCTTCTTCCTTGATACTCCAGCGAGAACACCACCGAGTGCAGAGCAGCTCCAGGCATGGTGTTGGGCGTGGCCGGAGTGGCGGCGCTACTCTCGCTCTCCGTCTTCACTGGGGCCACCGCCGACACCAACTCCGACGACGGTTCGCGATTCATGCTCCCCTAGTTCTCCCATCTCTCCTCAACTGAAGCATATGTGTTCGGTTTAGCATGCCAAGAACACTGCCTTTGCCCCCTTGGTTCTGTTCTGTTCGGACTTCTCTCTATATGTTTCTTAGGGCATCAATGGATGGGACTGTTCGTGATGCTTCTTCCTCTTCAGTCTGCCGTCAGACTGCTAGAGTACCAATGGAAGAATCTGCTTCTGGTTTGGAGGCAGTAGTAGCAGTGTTGTGCATAAACGTTGCTCGTTTTCTATCTCATATGCGATGCGAGTATGCCACAGACGTTTCTGCTACAGCTTGTTCTGAGAGCATCCCCTTTCTTTGCTACGGACTGGGGAAAACACGGTCATTTCGAGTTACTATAGCGTTTAAAATCACTGTGACGACTTCTTTATCCACCGGGCCCATGGGAATGCCAAATTATTGCTGACCTGTTCAGTTCTTGTCTTCTTGATGTTCTTTCCAATTCCTTTTCTTTGACTTCTCCGCTTCAGAAGGCCAAACTTCTATAGGTATAAGTTTCATTAAGCTTCGGATGATTGGGAATTTGGTCTTGGACTGATACATACAGTGTCACAGGTTTGGCCGAGTGTTTCTCCATTTTGTCCTCGGCGTTTTAGTAGCTTTGTTTGTCCTATCCGGCTAACCCGGAAGAAAGAAACATGCCCAATTGTTTATTTAATTTTGCGAATGTTGCGGTTATTCAAGGCACCTTTTTTTATTGGATTGCTAAAAAGTTAGGTTCTTGGTACTGCAAGTAGGACTGCTACTTTTGACTTCAGAGTAGTACTACTGTATATGCTTGTTAGGAGTCTCAGATGATGAAAAGGTACAACTGGGATAATACTCCCTCCATCAAAAAAAAAAGTGATGGTCTGTGATTTAAAATTTGTCCCAGAAAAAATAATGTTATGAGTTTTAGACATGCTGTTGTTCTACGGATCCGGCACCAAATTACCAATTGAGATGAGCTATTGTTTGTTGTCTGCCTTGGATCTCTGCATGCTTGCATTCAGCGCGTCTTAATTAGGAAGTAAACCACGCGACATCCCTTCTTTTAAGGGAATCATGTGTCACATACTAAGGGTGTTATGGACATTTTTCTTCTCCACTAATTTGTCTGAAAACTCCCAGAACGTCACTTTTTTTTGGACGGATAGAGTACTTGTGTTAGTTTCATTTACTTTTTTGAAAGGAAAACCTAGTATTAATAATTTTCATATTCATTGTCAAGAGGCTGTACTGTTGATTGATTGCTGAAAACTGACAACTTGTTGACGAATAAACACTCATCATGATATTTCCACCGGAATTATTGTTGTCACGCTATCTGAGTTGATGTTTCTGCCTACTCAGTGACTGCCCTCAACACATTCTACACAACCGTGAACTCGCCGTCGCAGCTGACAAACTGGGTACCACAGAACGGCGACCCATGTGGACAGTCTTGGCTCGGGGTTACTTGTTCCGGTTCCAGAGTGACAACAATGTGAGGTGACACTGAGAAGTCGACTTGATTCTGACATAAAATCCCGTTTAATCTGACATGCTAATTTCCTTCAGAAAACTGCCTGGTATGATACTAAAAGGGTCCCTGGGATACAACATGAATCTCCTCACTGAACTGTCTGAGCTGTTAGTGGAATCATCATCTCCCACACACTCAGTGTTTTGATGGTACACAGCGCTGTAATTTTGATCTGTTATAATTTTTGCAGTGACGTGAGCAACAATAATCTTGGAGGAAGTGATATCCCTTATAATCTCCCACCAAATCTTGAGAGACTGTAAGCTATTATTTGACCTTCACAGCTCTAGGACTGCCTTTTTTACCTTTGTCAATCATTCTTTAAGTGCTGACAGAACACTTGGCCTGCAGAAATCTTGAGAATAACAACTTCATTGGGACTTTACCTTACTCCATTTCACAAATGGCTGCACTTAAATATTTGTAAGTAGGCTATGCTTACGTGTCTTTCATAGTATGTCTCTTTCTAGGACATTGACTATATCTCACAATATAATGTTATATCACCCTATTTGGTTCAGAAATCTTGGTCATAATCAGCTGTCAGACATCAATGTTATGTTCGACCAACTCACCAACTTAACAATACTGTGAGTGCCTTTTTAGTTATATCTGAACAGAAATTTTATTAGTAAGCTACCATATGGTCTTATCTCTTCCATTTGAAGATTTTGACAAATAACTGGTAAAATTATTGTAGGGACTTCTCATACAACTCATTTTCTGGAAATCTTCCAGAAAGCTTCGACTCCTTGACAAGTTTGAGCACACTGTGAGGACATTCTCCTTATTCTTTTTTTCAAAAACTGCTGGCCGGATTATGCCAGGCAAATATATTGATAGAGGAGAAGGACATTCTCCTTATTCTTCATTAATCATTATAAATCTGTTATCCAAAATCCAAATAAGTACAGAAAACTCAAAATTACGATGACGAAATGCTATATCCTCAGTTATTTGCAGGACAACCAATTTACAGGTACGATAGATGTCCTCACTGATCTCCCTCTGACGGACCTGTAAGTTGGCACAATTACCACATGCTGTTGTATTACACAAATATCTTTTTATTAGTGATCCAATTATCAATATCACGTGCAGAAATGTTGCAAATAACCAATTCAGTGGGTCAATTCCTGATAAGCTGAAGACCATAAGCAATCTCCAGTAAGTAATTTTCACTACCACAGTTCCAGGTTACCAGATTGGTATTGTAATTCAGGTTTTCTGTTGTAGGACAAGTGGCAACTCCTTCAGCAACAGTCCTGCATCGGCAACAGCACCTCCGTCATACAATCCACCTTCACGACCATCACCTTCTAGAACTCCTAGTCATAGTAACAATAACAATAGTCCATCGAGAGAAAGTGATACCAGTAATGGTGGTGTTGGTGGTGGCAAAAGCTCCAAAGTAGGAGGTGCTGCAGTTGCGGGAATTGTGATATCTCTGGTGGTTGTCGGTGCATTGGTTGCCTTCTTTCTGATCAAGAGGAAATCTGTAAGGCGTCAACAGGGATGTGATCCTGAAAATAATAAGCATCTCAGCCCTCTTGCTTCCAGGAAAATTAAACGTAAGTCTATTATGACATCTACTAGTAAAAAAAATTAACATATAATCTAGCTGTTGCTTATTTGTCTTCTCTGAACAATGATTGCTGTTCAGAGCTGAGGCCCATCCGTACTGTCTTACTCTCACCCACTGCAAAGGAACTGAAGAAGAATGTCTCAATGAACTTGAAACCACCGTCAAAAATCGAGCTGCACAAATCCTTTGACGAAAATGATCCCACTAACAAGCCTGCTGCAGAGAAAGTAAACGTCTCTTCCATCAGGGCAACTGCATACACAGTGGCAGACCTGCAGGTAGCAACGAAGAGCTTCAGTGCTGACAATCTGGTCAGTGAAGGCCGTTTTGGCCGTGTTTACAGAGCACAGCTTTGTGATCAGAAGGTATGTTCAGTAACCTTTGTTTGGTCATTTTCTTTCCAGAGTGCAACACATTTTCAAGCTTTTTTTTCTCGAACAGGTAGGAGAGCCGCGTATCGTTATATTAAGAAATTTTCAACCTTCATTATCAAAGAATTTGTTTATTTTACCAAACCTAAGGGCATTGATTCTTAATCCATACTACTTTGTAACTTTGTAGTATCAGTGACTATGCTTAAGTAGAATTGATTATATTAAGCTCATGTAGGCGGTACCATATCGATATTCAAACTGGAGTTCACAAACTGTACACACCATGCAAATCTGTATGCAAGCGCTAATGTAGTACGAGAGCTTCACAGGATTGGTTATAGGATTTAGGGTTTCTAATTGCTAATCTCAAGGTCAATTTGATATCTTTTTCTACAATTTCGGTTCATATTCTACCATGTTATATTAACAGATACAGTAAAATTACCTTGCAGTTTCTATTAAACCATCCTAGCCTCAGTTTTTGGTCTGTACTTGTTCCAGATCCTGGCTGTGAAGAAAATCAATTTCTCTGCCATACCAGGCCACCCATCTGATTTCTTCATCGAGCTGGTTGGCAACATTGCAAAGCTAAATCATCCAAACCTCTCAGAGCTAGATGGCTACTGCTCAGAGCACGGACAGTGCTTGCTGGCATATGAATTCTACAAGAATGGATTGCTCTAGGATCAGCGAGGGCATTAGAGTAAGTCAGGCCATCATGTGTCTTTTGGTGGTGGGGGTGGGGGGTCTTGAACTGAATATGTGCTGTTTTCAGGTATCTGCATGAAACTTGTTCGCCATCTGTCATCCACAAGAATTTCAAATCATCTAACATAATGTTGGACGATGATCTTAACCCCCATATTTCAGACTGCTGGTTTGCAGACCTAATTCCCAACCAGGAACTCCAGGTATCAGTCTGTTCATTTTTGTTTTACAGGTGACAGGTCTCAAAAATATACAAATCTGATAAATGTCCTCTGATGCAAGTAATTTACAGTTACAACTTAATGTTATTGTTTGTTAACAGTTGGTTGGAATAGATTGTGGAAGATAAATCAGTGTTAAAAGCAGACTATCAGACCTTATTCTGATAAACGGACAGTGCTTGCTGCCTTACAAAGCAGATGATTTCAGTTTCTATTCATGAATTTTTTTTATCATTCTTATAGTATGCATTCTGAAGTTAGTACTGAATATATAATGAGCGAACTTTATTTAAAAATTCCCTTACACATTGACATCTTCAGGAATCAGATGACAACTCGGGGTATAGAGCTCCTGAGGTCATGTCCGGTCAGTATTCTCAAAAGAGCGATGTTTACAGCTTTGGTGTCGTCATGCTTGAGCTACTGACTGGACGGAAAGCATTTGACAGGTGAGCAACCTAAGGACTATAGCGCTGTGACCTACCCTATAACAAGATGAAACATTGAGTTTAGACTGAACGATAACTGTTGACTGAAACTATTTCAGCTCTCGGGCAAGGTCCCAGCAATCACTAGTCCTGTGGGCTTCACCGCAGCTGCACGACATCGACTCGCTAGATCAGATGGTTGATCCAACATTAGAGGGGCTGTACCATGCGAAATCACTCTCTCGGTTCGCAGACGCAATCGCTCTCTGTGTCCAGGTAAACCATCTCAAGTTTAGTTGCTATTATTCGCATCTCCAGCGTTTTGTACAGTGTTGCAGACTGATCAATTTCCAATTGCACAGCCTGAGCCAGAATTCAGGCCACCAATGTCGGAGGTCGTCCAGTCACTGGTCCGTCTTGTGCAGGGAGCAAGCATGGGGACAGCACTAGGCAGCGAGTGGAATTCTTGCCGGTTCGATGAATCTGGTGATCACACGCTCTAGGGGAAAATGATGTGCATTTCCTAGAGAGTCTGATGAGGAACTATAGAAGACTCACAAGTCATAGAAACTTGCAGCTTGGCATTGTTGTGAGTTGTGACGGTGTGACATGTGCCAGTGTCAGGTGAAATGTGACTTTTACCTATGCCATTTTACTATGAGTGCTTGTTTAGTTCCCAAAAACTTTCCCAAAAAGTGCTACAGTAGCCATCACATCGAATCTTGCGATACGTGCATGGATGCATTAAATGTAGACGAAAAAAAACTAATTGCACAGGTTGGTTGGAAATTGCGAGACGAACGTTTTGAGCCTAATTAGTCCATGATTGAACAATAATTGCTAAATAAAAACGAAAGTGCTATAGTAGTCGAATTCTTAAAATTTGCGAACTAAACACAGTCTGAGTCATTATGTGTTTTGTATGTAAAAGCAATGCCAGACCATCTGCAATGCCAGACCTGAAGCAGGGGTGGAAAGAAAGTTCCTTTTTTAAATATAGGCCTCGTTGGGCTGGTCAAGTAGCTGAAACCGGCTGGAGCTTTCACCAGCCAACAGGAGCACCATCAGCCGACTGATCCACCAAGCCAGTGAGTTCAAAAAAAAGGCACCACAACAGCATTAAATGCATTTCGATTTCAAATTCAAACACCTCCAGCTGCGTTTGCTGTTTCATTGAGCTGGTCTGCTTCATATCAATGAAACAGCTAAGTACAACACCATTCAAATACATGCTGAAACAAAAAAAATTCCTAACCATGGATCAAGCTGATGGTGGGCATAATTTCACCCAAACCCATCACATACAAAAGCACCAGTGAGCAGTCTAGCTTATGAGCTTGCCCAGGCAGGCTATTCCTTGTCGTTTCAGGGCTGACTGAGCTTTCCCTTGTTCAATCGAAGTAGCAAGGAATGAGACCACCACCTTTCCTCTGGCAAAACATGAAGTGAAGCAAATGAGCAACATAAGTAGAAATAAGTACACTACTTGCAGCTAGTGACCAGTCATGTTCATGTTCATGTTCATGTGATTACTGCTAAAACCAGAATTCTCATGTTGTTACTGCTAAAACCAGAATTCTCATGTTGTTACTGCTAAAACATGTTCATGTCAGCTCAATCCTGAATTGTCATGCAAAAACACACAAGGTGAGCAGGTGGTTGATCATCTCAGCTTGATCGCAAAGAGCACAGCAGCCAGGGTGCAGAAGACTCATCGTGCAAGCTGATCGGCGGTCCATTACCTATTAGGCTATTAGGAGTAAGTACCCACACAAACACTGACACTTTCCCAGTGCCCAAGATTTGAGATTGTTTCCCAAGGCCCAAGAGTACAGCTCCCTGAAATAAACCTCAATCATCTACATCTATCACTAACAAAACTAACAAGGAAAAAAAGAAACCATTTGAACTCTCGTTGATAGTCCAACACTTCTGTGAACAATATGTGCATGATGACACTCAAACTATAAAATATAGCCTTTTACAGTTATTGACCAATCTTATGTGTCGGCAACCGAGCAGACATGATCATGCTGTAACTTCTAAAAGAAACAACAGATGGTTGAAGTTTGTCTCTGGCATCATGACTTATCCATCTAGTTTTCATATTAAAAAAAAGCTAAGGAAGCATAGATAATGAACACAAAAGTTGTTAGTAATACCTCAAACAAATTTTTAGAAGTGGACCTGTTGCACCTTGTAGACAAGTACTTCACCTGCATGTGTACACATCCTCATTAGAGACAAACTAGGCAGCCATGATGAAAATTGCATGACTTAACTGATAACAACCACTAACCGAAATTGTTTCACTTACATTAGTCTTCCCAATGAGCGGGAGTCCATAGGTTATCCACTCATGGACCTATTCCATATCATTATGATCTCCCAATGCCATAGCTACCACTTGACTCAAAGGGCCAAGGTCTGTCGCCTGCCTAAACCGCCATTGTCGCTGCTGACCCTCCAACTCATGCACGTAGTTGTGCAGTCCACAAAGAGCAATAATTATCTGGGTTTGCTTGATCCCCGAATAGTGAGGTATGCCTTTCAACATGTGCCACTTCACTTTCGCTGCCCCAAATGTTCTTTCTATGACATTACGCAGCTTCGAATGGTGCCGGTTGAACAACTCCTGCGCATCTACAGGCCCCCTGGTCTGGAACTCCTTCACCCTAGTACCTCTTATTTGGATACGGCGTCAGATACCCGGGGGCAAAGTGCGTAACCGGAGTACCGGCCTGCATAAAGTCATAGGACATCATCAGTTTCCATCCGATTAGCTCCAGCATGACACAAGAAAACGAACTAAGTTCCAACTAACCTGACGGTGGATGTGGGAAAGACTCATCGGCTTCTGCCTTTCTTTTCACCCACATATAATGAGTAGAACCCTCTGTCCCCGCCCCCACATACAGTGAACCTCATGTCGAAGTCACATACCGCAACCACATTTTGGGTTGGCTTTCCTTTCCTATTAATGTGGTAGTCACGGACTCCTTTATCAACTATGACTTCTATGTGCGTGCCATCCATGGCGCCTATGCAGCCATCAAAAAACAGTGTGTACTCCACCAATGCAGGTGGCACTACTGAATAAGTAGTGTCCTTAGGCCTAATCACATCATCTGTAAACCTAGTCATGGCAGCCAGAACATAGGGCAAATATCTTTGAAAGGTCCTAATGGCTAGAGGGGGGTGAATAGCCTAATAAAATTTCTACAACAACACTTAACGAAATGGTTAGACAATTATAAGGCGAAGCAAGTGTTGTGCTAGCCTACTCAAAAAGCAAGCCACCTACCACAAGTCTAGTTTAGATAGTATCTATTCACACAATAGCTAAGATACTACTCTATGTTAGTGTGCTCTTAAAAGCTAACTAAAGAGCCACACCAACCAGGCAAGCAAGCTCTCACAACTAGGTACACTAAAGAGCTTGACAGCCTAGTTTACGGTAATATAATGAGAGCGATCAAGAAGGTTATACCTCCGTGTAGATGAATGAACCAATCAATCACAAGGATAAATAACAATGAAGATCAATCACCTCGGAATCAATGATGAACACAATCATTTTTTTACCGATGGTTCACTTGCTTGTCGGCAAGCTAGTCCATCGTTGTGGCGATTCACTCACTTAGAGGTTCACGCGCTAAATTGGCTTCACACGCCAAACCCTTAATAGGGTGCCACACAACCAACACAAGATGAGGATTACACAAGCCACGAGCAATCCACTAGAGTACCTTTTGGCTCTCCTTCGAGGAAAGGTCAAGAACCCCTCACAATCACCACTGATCGGAGCCGGAGACAATCACCACCCTCCGCTCGATGATCCTCGCTGCTCCAAGCCATCTAGGTGGCGGCAACCACCAAGAGTAACAAGCGAATCCCTACAGTGAAACACGAACACCAAGTGCCTCTAGATGCAAACACTCAAGCAATGCACTTGGATTCTCTCCCAATCTCACAAAGATGATGAATCAATGATGAAGATGAGTGGGAGGACTTTGGCTAAGCTCATAAGGTTGCTATATCAATGAAAATGGCTAAAGATATGAGCTTCAACCGGCCATGGGGCTTAAATAGACGCCCCCACAAAATAGAGACAGTTATACCCCTTCACTAGGCATAACACGGGCTTGACCGGACTGCTCCGGTCAGTTGACCAGACTGCTGAAGCCCCCAGTGTCCGGTCGCTCGCAGTCAGCCACGTGTCCTGACTTCAACGGTCATCAGTCTTGACCGGACACTGTGCTTGAGTTGACCGGACGCTGAACACCAGCGTCCTGGTCGTTTACAGTAAGGTAACAAAACCAATTTTTACCGACCGGACAGTGTCCTGGTCATGCTCGACCGGACCCTGCCAGCGTCCAGTCACACTGTGACTATTTACTGTGCTGACCGACAACACGACCAGACGCAACCCTTCAGCGTTCGGTCGCTGAGCGACCCAGTGTCCGGTCAGTTGACCGACGCCAGCATCTTTGCGACCAACTCCATTTCAGCTCTATCTTCTTCACCCTTGCTCAAATGTGCCAACCACCAAGTGTATCACCTTGTGCACATGTGTTAGCATATTTTCACAAACATTTTCAAGGGTGTTAGCATTCCACTAGATCCTAAATACATATGCAATGAGTTAGAGCATCTAGTGGCACTTTGATAACCATATTCCGACACGAGTTTCACCCCCTCTTAATAGTACGGCTATCAAATCTGAATGTGATCACACTCTCTAAGTGTCTTGATCACTAAAACAAAATAGCTCATATGGTTTATACCTTTGCCTTGAGCTTTTTGTTTTTCTCTTTCTTCTATCCAAGTCCAAGCACTTGATCATCACCATGGCATCATCTTCATCATGCTATGATCTTTCTTTGCTTCGAAACTTGGAGTGTGCTACCTATCTCATGATCACTTGATAAACTAGGTTAGCACTTAGGGTTTCATCAATTCACCAAAACCAAACTAGAGCTTTCAATCTCTCCCTTTTTGGTAATTGATGACAACCCTTATACAAAGATATGAATTAAAATTCAATTGAATCCATGTTGCTTATCCAAGCATATTTACTGTGTAAAAGGATATGGACAAGTTTCATGAACTCCATATGGTAGCAATTGCTCCCCCTACATATGTGCTAAGAGTTTGGATTGTAGCTTGCACATATGCTTAGATAGGAAATATAGGAGTCATTGTCTACCAAATGATGCTAAGGTATAAAAGATGGACCTTTGAAGCGTAATACCAATCGGAGTGCACCATTATACCTTCCTTAGCACCATGATTAGCTTGAAAACATTTGAAAATATACCACTTGGAAATACTTGGAAATGAAAGTAATCTAATGATTTCATTTCATCATTCAATCTTCCAACTAGCATACATCACACAAGCATGAATTTTGTAATTTAAAAACTTATGCCATGCAAGCAATCATATGAAATGCACATTCAAATGCATCATCTATGTTCATGAGTTTGCTCCCCCTACTTGTGTGCTCAAAATTTTAATTGATCCCTTTCTATTTTCACTTCTTCTCTCCCCTATGTCATATATCAAGTATATTTTTATGTTTCTCTCCCTTTATGATATTTCTCCCCCCTTTTCACTATATCTTTGTTTCTCTCCCCCTTTGTCATCAATGACCACAAAGGTTCAAAATATAGATAGTATTACATGTAGGGTCGAGATTATCAATGTCAATCAATGGGGTGAGGATCAAAGTTCCAAATTTGGTTCGAACTAGAATATATGCTAAAGATATTTAACTCGGTTTGATCCAAGGACAAGCTTCTTCACACCTCCAAATAAGGGTTATCTTGTACCATGTTGAGTTAAACATTTATAGCTCATGTTCTAGATTAAACACAAGGTTTACAAGCCCACAAACATGTCATATGGCATCACTAGATCAAGTCAAGCATAGAAGCAATAGTGATACCATATAAACATCAAATTCATTTGATTTTCATGAATGAGCCTAATAAAATAGAACCACTTGAAAGGTCCTAATGAGATTGAAAATGTGACTAAATGCACTAACCATGTCCTTAGCAAGGATGTATGTCATGCCAATCAACTTTTACCTTAGATAGCTCGAAGGAGAGGCATGTCATATAAGTGGGGGTGCATCAACGCATATTTGAGAAATCCAATATGATCAACTCATTCTTAGCTTGCAAAACCTTTTCTCATCCAATGGCTTGGTGAATATATCGGCAAGTTGATCTTTGGTGTCAACACTCTCAATGCAAATGTCCCCTTTTAGTTGGTGATCTCTTATGAAATGGTGGCAGGACATCTATATGCTTTGTTCTTGCATGTTGAACCAGATTGTTGGTTAGCTTGATTGCACTCTCATTGTCACATAGTAATGGCACTTTCTTGAATTTGATTCCAAAGTCACTCAAAGTGGCTTTCATCCAAAGTATTTGTGCACAACAACTACCGGCGGATATGTATTCGGCTTCGGCGGTTGATAATGCAACACTATTTTGCTTCTTTGATGACCATGAAATAAGTGATCTTCCCAACAATTGACATGTGTCCGATGTGCTCTTTCTTTCAACCTTGCATCCCGCATAATCCGAGTCAGAGTAACCAACTAGCTCAAACTTTGCTCCTTTGGGATACCACAAACCAACATTTGGTGTATGCTTCAAGTACCTCAAAATTCTCTTTGTAGCCTTCAAATGACTTTCTCTTGGTGAGGCTTGAAATCTTGCACACATGCATATACTAAACATGACATCCGGCCTTGATGCGATCACATAGAGTAGGCTTCCAATCATAGACCGATACAATTTTTGATCCACCATATTTCCACTTGCATCACTATCCAAGTTGCCATTGGTTCCCATTGGTGTGCTAATGACTTTTCTATCAATCATTCCAAACTTCTTGATCATGTCCTTGATGTACTTGCCTTGACTTACAAATGTACCATTCTTAATTGCTTGATTTGAAGACCAAGGAAGTAACTCAACTCTCCAATTATGGACATCTCAAACTCATTAGCCATCATCTTTTCAAACTCATCACAAAAATCTTGATTGGTTGATCCAAATATGATATCATCAACATAGATTTGCAATATAAATAGATCTTTTCCAATCTTCTTGATGAAAAGAGTGGTGTCAACCTTGTCCATTGTGAACCCTTTAGAGAGTAGGAAGTTCCTCAATCTCTTATACCATGCTCTAGGTGCTTGCTTCAAGCCATACAATGCCTTCTTCAACTTGTACACATGGTTGGGCTTCTTATCATCTTCAAAACCGAGAGGTTGCTCAATATATACTTCTTCATTTATGTAACCATTGAGAAATGCACTCATGACATCCATTTGATAGAGCTTGATGTTATGGGCACAAGCATAGGCTAGCAAGATTCTAATTGCTTCCAATCTAGCAACCGAGGCATATGTTTCTCTAAAGTCAAGACCTTCAACTTGAGTATAGCCTTGTGCTACCAATCTTGCATTGTTCCTTACTACTATCCCATCTTGATCTTGCTTGTTTCTAAAGACCCATTTGGTTCCAATCACATTGTGCCCCTTTGGTCTTTCTACCATCTCCCATACTTGATTTCTTGTGAAGTTGTTCAACTCTTCATGCATAGCATTTACCTAATCAACATCCTTCAATGCTTCATCTATCTTCTTTGGTTTAATGGATGACTCAAATGAGAAATGCTCATAAAATGAAGCCAATCTTGATCTAGTTTGCACACCTCTTGAAATATCACCAATGATAGTGTCCAATGGATGATCCCTTGCAACATAGGTTGGTTGGAGGATTAGAACTTGATTGCTTGCACTTGCTTGATCATTGGGTTGAGATGATGTACTAGCCACTTGATCTTGTTCATTGACATAAGAGCCACTTGCACTAACTTGATTTGTATCATATTGCACATTTGAGTTAGAGAGCACTTGCACTTGATCATCTTCATCATCATTCACTTGCCTAGGCTTCAATTCACCAATATCCATGTTCTTCATAGCATTTGAAAGTTGAATGCCTCTAACATCTTCTAAGTTCTCATTCTCTACTTGTGAACCCTTGGTTTCATCAAATTCAACATCATAAACTTCCTCAAGAGTACCATTATCCAAATTCCAAACTCTATATGCTTTGCTTGTAGTGGAATAGCCAAGTAGGAATCCTTCATCACATTTCTTGTCGAACTTGTCCAATCTAGTGCCTTTCTTCAAGATATAGCATTTGCAACCAAAGACCCGAAAATATGCAATGTTGGGCTTTCTACCATTCAAGAGCTCATATGGTGTCTTCTCTTTCAATCGGTGACAATAGAGGCGGTTGCTACAATAGCAAGCCATGTTGATAGCTTTGGCCCAAAAGGATTGACTCACATTGTACTCACTAAGCATAGACCTTACCATATCAACGAGTGTTCTATTCTTCCTCTCAACAAGGCCATTTGATTGAGGTGTGTACTTGGCCAAGAATTATTGTCTAATTCTAAATTCATCACACAACTCATTAATTCTAGTGTTCTTGAACTCACTACCATTGTCACTTCTAACTCTCTTGATGGTTGTTTCAAACTCATTATGAATGCCTTTGACAAATGATTTGAATGTTGCAAATACATCACTTTTATCCACTAGAAAGAATACCCATGTGTGTCTAGTGTAGTCATCCACTATCACAAAGCCATATTTGTTTCCATCGATACTAGTATATTGTGTTGGCCCAAATAAATCTATGTGCAATAACTCAAATAATTTACTAGTGCTCATCATGCTTTTCTTAGGATGGGTGTTTCCAACTTGTTTATCGGCTTGACAAGAGCTACAAAGCTTATCCTTTTCAAACACAACATCTTTCAAGCCTCTAACCAAGTCATGCTTAACCAATCTATTCAATTGTTTTATTCCAACATGACCAAGCCTTCTATGCCATAACCAACCCATGCTAGACTTAGTGAACAAACATGTAAATAATCTAGCTTCACTAGCATTGAAATCAACCAAGTATAGATTCACATATCTAAAGCCTTTGAAGATCAAGTTAGAGCCATCTACACTTATGATCTCTACATCATCTACCCTAAATATGCATTTGAATCCAAGATCACACAATTGAGCCACGGATAGCAAATTGAAGTTCAAGCTCTCTACTAGCAACACATTGGATATGTGCATGTCATTGGATATTGCAATCTTACCAAGCCTCTTAACCTTGCCTTTGCCATTGTCACCAAATGTGATACTATCATAACCATTATTGTCACTGGTGTTGATTGAGTTGAATATTCTTGCATCACCGGTCATGTGTGTAACACCCTAGGTGTTTGGCTTCCACTAAATTGCATGTCATTTCATAAACTTATGCATCATCTATGTCATCATGCCATTATCATTGAAACATACATATGCAACATTCGCATATTCTGTTTGTTTTGTACTTTATTGCTTATGAATGGTGGTAGTGCAACATGTGAATGCAACATGGATTTCTCATACCTTGAAACATGGCAACAGGGTAGTGATGTGACAAGTATAGAATAACAACAAAGTCATGCAACATGTGAAACATTGCATTGCAACAATTGGGTGAAATGCTTGTTTTGTTGTTTCATCACATGTGATCATTTGAATTGGTATAACAATTGTGTAAAGTGATTGATCATGGTCTAATACACCTTAACTACACTTAGGTTACTTGTTGGGACATTGTTCATGTAGATCAAAATGACCAAAATGCCCTCAAGTGAAGGTTTGACTTTTAATAACCCTTGGAGTGTCACAGTTTGACTGATTCAAAAGACCAACTTAGAGACTTTGCATGGCTGTGCACTCTTTACCAAAGTTGTAGCTAATTTATTAAAGAACAAGAGTTGTTTTATGATCATTTCATGAAAATGGTTAGAACATGCTCAAACATGGCCCACAAGTCAGTATTTCATGCTGATTTCACACTTAGAAAATATTCTAAGTCGTAGTTACATTTTTAGTTGCATCAAGCTCACTTTGGCTTCATGTAACTGCTTATCCATGGCGAATTAGGGAATGGTCTTTGAAAAGAAGTTGTAGATGGATGGTAGGCCTACATTTTTCATGTATACTGTTTTTGCAATAGATCGATGGATTAGCCGTGTTGACACGTTGAAATGTCGTTGACAGTCACTGTCATCGAGTACTGAATCGAAACGTTTCTGAAAACGTTCAGTGTCACCATGGCCGACCGACACAGAAGCTATTTGCCGCGTGGCGTTCATGCGCTGCCAAGGCCTCCACGTCACACATCCGTGCTCCAGAAGAGGGCCAGCGCCTGCCTGAATGCGCTACAGCCCCATTGCTTCTCTCTCGCCTCCACAGCGCGCAGCGTCGAGCCGTAGCGGCTTCTCCGTTTCTGACCAGGCTTCGCCATCATCATGCGCGCTCGCCACCATGAAAACGCATTGCCCAGCTCGCTTATGACTTCGCAGTGATCTCCTCTACCTCCTCCACCCCACCGTCGATCCAATTGCACCGTGGTAAGGGTGAAATCGCAGCTTCCTTCCACCGCCACCATGGCTGACCTCGTCGGTGTTGTTGCTCCACACGGCCAGCTATCCTCGCGCCCTTGCCATCCTCTTCTCTCCCTCGCGCTAGGTCCTAGGAGCACTACTGAAGCTCGTAGGGTCACCATTAGGGGCTGCGACGCCGTCATCTCACCGGAGCCGGCCATGCCGCGGCCGTGCGCCACCATTGCTCGTCGCCAACCCTGTAGCCACAGTACTAGCTTCAATTGAGGGCACCAATAGATGCGCAATGTTGTATTGAACGCCGTAGCACCGTCGGGTTTACCGGAGGAGTCACCGGCGATGAGCTTCGCCGCTGCCCTGTTCTCCTCCCCTGCCTATCTCTCTGTCACGTGGGTCCCGCATGTCAGCCGTTGAGGCTCAGGCGGGAGCCTGGCTGGGCCATGCCATTTCTGGGCCGCGCCTACGCCTGCTCATGGGCCGCCATTTCCTCAGGCCAGCCCACCAGTAGCGAAGTTGGTTTTCTTAATTTGTTTTGTTTTATCATTTTCACAGATTTGTATAGATATTCAAAAATATATATCTCCTAGTAGATAGATCCAAATGATGTGGTTCCAATTTTGTTGAGTTCATGTTAATGTCTAGTTTCTATTAAAAATATAATCCATGCCATGTTCTGTTATGAAAATGGGAGTTTTTATTTATCTCTTTTAATCATGCAAGAAATAGGGGTAATTATATCTTTTTCTAGGTAGCTCCAAATGGCATGAAATTTTTATGGTGTACTGCTCATATCATGAATAGATTGTAGTTAAATTTTCATAAATTTTGCACACTGTATGTAGGAGATAGAAAATTCTCTTGTTTGCATGGATGGATCTTGTGTGAATTTTCATAATTGTTCTATAGATCCAGTAAAGGTAAAATTTGGTGGGTGCTATTCTTATGCTAGAGTGATGCTAGGAAAAATGTGAAATCTATTGCTTAACACTTTTCAATAGGGTTTCCTAATTATGCTAAAAATGGACATGCCACTTGTTATTTTGGATACAGCCAGTTCTGCTTGCTCAATGGCTTTGAAATTTTTATGGTAGTCTATGTGAAGTATGAGATAGCTACTGTAATTTTTGTAGATTTTTATGAACAGTTTTACTATATATTGCTTTAATCACCTAATTAACTAAATAAATTTGAAAAGGATATTAAATAATTTATTTAGAAGTTGGCACTATACTTTCTAGTGTTTCTCTGGTATGTGCAACAAGTTGGTTAACTTTGCTTGGTCAAATTATGCTTTTGCATCATCATTAAATAATTAAGCTAGTAACCCTGTCATTTCTGGACAGATTCTAGGTTTACTGGAAATTGATTTGGTTAACGTAAGAATCATGCTTTGCTATTTACCATTGATTTGTAGAGAATTTCATAAGCTTTCCAGAATGTCCTCATACAAGTCATTTGGAATTGTAGAACTCTGGTTGTGATTGAATTAAGGGACTACTTGTATGCATATGAGACTTTAAATGTTAAATTATGTATACCTTTACTATTTCTAAGCTTGTGGTAATGTTCCTAGGTGTTAGGCCTTTAACTGAAGATAAGCATCTTTATCTTAGGTTATACAAGTTAGGTAAGTTGATCTTGTTCTTTAAGTTAAGTTAGATACATGCTTAAAGTGATTTGAATAGAGCTATTTTACTCGGTAAACGGGTGTCCAGTGATGCTTTCGTAAACACTTACTATGATTCATTCATCATGAGCATCATGTCATTCCTTATGCATCCATGATATTCATCTCGTGCATCAGCATGCAATAGATGTACCGGAGGGAGTAACACTGCTGGAATTCGAGGAACCGAGCGAGCAGCAGCAGCCGACACCGGAAGTTCAGGAGGTGCAGCCTTTAGGAGAAGTGCCAGATGAGGTCGCCGTTGAGTGCCCGGATCACCGTCCTTGCAACTTTGTGAAAGGCAAGCCCTGGAGCATGTTAAGCCTCCTAATTTCCGAAATGTAGTTATAGTATTATTATTACATATATTGTTGCATTAAGTTTAGGTGTTGGATGCAAACACTTGCTGCATTAGTTATCCAATCCTTGTCTAGATATTGTTACCCTGAATCCTATGTAGCTCAGGCTCGTGTAGTGCTTAGCCCTGTTTAAACACGGTAGAAGTCAGGTGATTTCCTGTCACCTGCGAGATATAGGAAGATACATGTGGCACGGTTGGCCATATTTGCTATCGTGGAAAAGAACCAGTATTAATTTGAAATGAAGACCGGATGGAGGCTTGCCGGTTTGTAGTGACTCCATCTGTGTCGCTTAAGGACTGAATCTTGGAGCCTTTCCTGTTCATGTTGAACGCATGCCTCTCTCTTAGTTGGCCATGTCCGAAGACCGACCGCGAAGCCGAGTAGCTCAACTCAGGCCGAGAGTCGATAAGTATAAAGTACGCCTCGAAAGGGAGCCGTAGGCGTGAGTCCAAGGGTAGGTGATTTAAAAGTCCTGATCATCCTGGCAGAAGGGTAATCCCTAAGAGCGCTGGTGCTGATCGAACCCATGAATTTGGTTCCTGAGTTGTACCAAAGGTAACCCACGGCTACCCTTACTAAGTATGCTAGGGTGAGAGTTAGGAATACCCCCTCAGCTGAGTTGTAATTCGATTCGATTCGCCGTCTCTCCCGGTTAGTGAGAACTTGACGGGCTTATCTCCAAAGTAGATACACTAAATAACATAATGGTTCTGAAATGATGATATAATGATGACAGCCTTATTATACCTGCTATGGTTAATATTGTTTGCTCCTAATAAGTGAGTGCTCTAGTACATGTGCTAATCTAGTGGATAGGTAAATGATGATAAGCTTGATGCTAAGTTAAATTGGTTACTATAATCATAAGCTCTTTTTATGCAACTGTGTCAAGCTAGCCCACCTCATAAGCCTTGCATGATCCTTGGTGTCTTTTATTTCTGGTTTGACGGGTAAGTCTAGCTGAGTACCTTCTCGTACTCAGGGTTTATCTCCCACCTGTTGCAGATGACTAGTTCTACTTTGGTTGCTACAAGTACTGCCTTCTCCCAGCTGGGGATGAAGACTAGACCATTGGACGTGGTCTCTACTAGTTCTCGTACCTGATAATGCTTTTGTGGGACATGACTCAGACTTGGCAATGTATTTGAAAACTATGATGTTTTGTACTAAACTATGTTGCTTCCGCACACTCAAACTTGGTTTGTAATAGGTTATTGAACTCTGATGGATGTAATTCGAATGCTACTTGTGAAATGTTGTAACGAATGATGTGTTGTGTTGAATCACTACGATCTTGGTTTGTATGTCGAGAGTTGGTTGAAATTCTTCGTGATTTCCGGACTACCAGGATTATGGGAGCTTAAGTATAGGAATTTGATCGCTTCGATGATTGTTTTTGTACTTACGTTCTTATGATTTGGTCGGTTCTGTTACAGCTGGCATCAAAGCAAGATTCGACACTAAACATGTCATTTGTGTATTTAAAACAAAAGTATTTGTAAAAATCCTAAATTAAATACTAAGTATTGCAAGTGGTCATATCCCTTATGCCCAAATAAGGACTCTTAGGTGGCTTATTAAAGTACTAACTTGGGGGTTCCTGTTTGTTTCTGTTTCATCGTCCATACGGCATGTTATTGTTTGGATGCCATCCGCTTGGGTGGTAATGTATGGATCAAAATACCTCTACGCTCTGGTAAGTGGGAGTTGTGAGAGCATGATCGTCCAACCATCAGTCTAGGGGAGAGTAGTTGTGGTTGCTCGCATACTTACATGTTCAATCATGTATCTATGAGAGTACTTAAATGTGGGTATCTCTGACGGGTAGCTGTGATACTGGAGTATATGCATCAGGGGATGCATGTATGAAAGTATTTAGTTTACTGCTTACTTTTTATGCATTTTGGGAAATTACTAGGCTGAAATGAAATTTTCTACAGGTACACTAACAACGTATCGTTGTAGATCGACTAGCTACCGTATACGAGAGAACGTATATATGCCACCGTATATTTCGCTAGCCTTTAAATTTTTCTAGGTTTGTGAGGACGTACGGATCGTGCATGCATCATGTTCAAGCATACATGTCATTCCTTGCATTATTCCCTCCCTTAAAAATTTGATTGTCCCGACTAATTAAATTTCATATCCCTTAAATGATTCTCCCCTTATGTTGCAACTTTTTGCTATAGATGGCGCGCACGAAACTCACTGCTCGCAAGTCTACTGGAGGCAGGGCGCCTCGTCATCGGTTGGCTCCTCGTGAGCCCCGTCCTGAGCCTACTGAGGCAGAAAGGCTGAGGACAGAGCTAGCCCAGGTGACTGCTGAGAGGAATGCGGCTCAGCACCATTTGGAGCAAGTAACACAGGAACGGGATCAAGAGACCCTTGAGGTTCAGAGGGTGACAGTTGCTCACCGCAACTGTGAACGCATGTTGATTCACATGATGAACCAACGGAATGAAGCCTGGCACGAAGAGAATGTGTTGAGAGCGCGACAGGTGGAGTTAGAGCAGCAAGTGGCAGTTGCCGAAGAGTACAATGACCATCTCCATGAGGAGGTTCACCTGTTACACAATCAACTTCACCCTCTCCTGCCACCTGATGATGAGGATGAGATGGGCTCTGGTGTCATCATGGCTGAAGGTGATGATGGCATTGAGGTCAATGGACCTGAGGACGTTCCTCCTGATGAGGAGGAAGATGAGGAGTTAGAGCCTGCTAGTGATGAAGATGGAGGAGAGATCTTCGACACTAACTCCAAGGACGATGCATAGTTTAGCTTACTACTTAGCTAATGCGCTAGAGCTAGTCTTTTGTTGATCCTCATGCAAGAACGAGTAGCTTTGTATCAAGTTAATAGTTGTGATGTAATATCGAACCCTATGTTACCCTTGATGTAAGTTTGGAACCTCTATGGCTTCGATGTAACCTATCGAACGTGTTATGCCCCACGTATGTGAACTTTTGATGAATTTCGTCTTTGCGGCCTATAGATCTCGCTGTTGGTTAAGTTCATCGCATTTATGTGTCAATTGATGCGCTTGATGAGTTGTGTGATTGTGATGAATGATTGTGACTCTATTGATTATATAAATGTATTCTCTCCAATGGACTCAGTTTGGCATAATTATACAATTCATCTACAAAAATTTCCACTAGTGAGTGAGCTTAGTGACTTCTTTCTTGAGGTTCTCATTCTCAACCACTAGTGAGGCATCACAAGTGAGACCATCACCACTAGATGAGGTGGAAGTGGAGGTACTACAAGAAGGATTAGTAGGAGCAACAATGATAGGTATAGATAGTGATGTATTAATCAAATCACAAGTTACACCTACATCACAAGTTTTAACATGCTTCTTTTTATCTTGTTCATTAAGCAAAGTGGAATGAGCCTTTTCAAGATTTTTATGAGCCTTGCCAAGCTTCTCATGGGCTTCCTCTAGCTTCTCATGAGTTGCTTTGAGCTCATGAAGGGCTTGCTTAAGGGCTTTTACCTCATTATTCAAGCTCTTGCATTCCCTTCTCTTAATGTCAAAGTGTTCTTTAGCATCTTCTAGCATGTCAAATAATTCATCCTTAGTAGGTTCATCATTATCACTATCACTATCTTTTTTATTTTCATGTTCATTATCATCATCATATTTGTAACAGAACCGACCAAATCATAAGAATGTAAGTACAAAAATAATCACCGAAGTGATCAAATTCCCGTACTTAAGCTCCCATAATCCTGGTAGTCTAGAAATCATGAAGGATTTCAACCAACTCTCGACATACAAACCAAGACCGTAGTGATTCAACACAACACATCATTCATTATAACATTTCACAAGTAGCATTCGGATTACATCCATCAGAGTTCAAATAAAATATTACAAACCAAATTCACGTTCGCGGAAGCAACATAGTTTAGTACATAACTTCATAGTTTCAAATACATTGCCAGGCCCCAGTCATGTCCCACAAAAGCATCTTTAGATACGAGAACTAGTAGAGACCGTGCCCAATGGTCTAGTCTTCATCCCCAGCCAGGAGAAGGTAATACTTGCAGCAACCAAAGTAGAACTGGTCATCTGCAACAGGTGGGAGATAAACCCTGAGTACGAGAAGGTACTCAGCTAGACTTACCCATCAAACTAGAAATACAAGACACCAAGGGTCATGCAAGGCTTATGAGGTGGGCTAGTTGGACACAGCTGCATAACGGAGCTTATGAATATAGTAACCAATTTAAACTTCGCACCAAGGTTATCATCATTTACCTGTCCACTAGATTTGCACCTGTACTAGAGCACTCACTTATTAGGAGCAAACAATATTAACCATAGCAGGTATAATAAGGCTGTCATCATCATATTATCATTTCTGAACCATTATGTTTTTAGTGTATCTACATTGAAGATAAGCCCGTCAAGTTCTCATTAACCGGGAGAGACGGCGACTCGAATCGAATTACAACTCAGCTGAGGGGGTATTCCTAACTCTCACCCTAGCATACTTTGCAAGGGTAGCCGTGGGTCACCTTTGGGACACCTCAGAAACCAAATTCATGGGTTCGATCAGCGCCAGCACTCTCAGGGATTACCCTTCTGCCAGGACGATCAGGACTTTTAAATCACCTGCCCTTGGACTCACGCCTACGGCTCCCTTCCGAGGCGTACTTTATACTTATCGACTCCCGGCCTGAGGTGAGCTACTCGGCTTCGTGGTCGGTCTCCAGACCTAACCAACTAAGAGAGAGGCATGCGTTCAACATGAACAGAAAAGGCTCCAAGATTCAGTCCTTAAGCGACATAGACGGAGTCACAACAAACCTGCAAGCCTCCGCCTGATCTTCATTTTCAATTAAGACAGGTTCTTTTCCACGATAGTAAATATAGCCAACCGTGCCATATGTATGTCCCTATATCTCGCAGGTGACAGGAAATCACCCGACTTCTACCGCGTTTAAGTAGGGCTAAGCACTACACGAACCTGAGCTACATAGGATTCAGGGTATCAATATCTGGACAAGGATTGGATAACCAATGCAGCAAATGTTTGCATCCAACACCTAAACTTAATGCAACAATATATATGTAACAATAATACTTTAACTGCATTTCAGAAATTAGGAGGCTTAATATGCTCCGGGGCTTGCCTTTCACAGAGTTGCATGGACGATGATCCGGGCACTCAACGGTGACCTCGTCGGGCACCTCTCCCGAGGGCTGCACCTCCTGAATCTCTGGTGTTGGCTGCTGCTGCTCCCCGCTCGATTCCTTGAATTCCAGCAGTGTCACACCTTCCGGTACACCTATTGCATACCAATGCACAAGATAAATATCATGGATGCATAAGGAATGACATGATGCTCATGATGAATAGATCACAGTAAGTGTTTAACAAAACATCACTGGACACTCGTTTACCGATTAAGAATAGCTCTATTCAAATCACTTTAAAGCATGTATCTAACTTAACTTGAAGAACAAGATCTACTTACCTAACTTGCATAACCCAAGGTAAAGATGCTCATCTTCAGTTAAAGGCCTAACACCTAGGAACATTACCACAAGCTTAGGAAATAGTAAAGGCATACTTAAATCAAAGTTAAGGTTTTACATGCAAACAAGTAGTTCCTTAATTCAATCATAACCAGAGTTCTATAAATTCAAATGACTTGCAAGAGGACATTCTGGAAAGCTTATGAAATTCTCTACAAATCATTTGTAAACATCAAAGCATGATTCGTACATTAACCAAATCGAATTCCAGTAAACCTAGAATCTATCCAGAAATTACAGGTTTACTAAATTAATTATTTAGTGATGATGCAAAAGCATAATTGGACCAAACCAAGTTTACCAACTTGTTGCACATACTAGAGGAACATCAGAAAGTATAGTGCCAACTTCTAAATAATTTATTTAATGCCCTTTTCTAATTTATTTAGTTAATTAGGTGATTAAAGCAATATATAGTAAAACTATTCAGAAAAATCTACAAAAATTACAGTAGCTATCTCATGCTTCACATAGACTACCATAAAAATTTCAAAGCCATTGAGCAAGCAGAACTTGCTGTACCCAAAATAACAGGTGGCATGTCTATTTCTAGCATAATTAGGAAACCCTAATGAAAAGTGTCAAGCAATAGATTTCACATTTTTCCTAGCATCAATCTAGCATAAGAGTACCACTCACCAAATTTTACCTTTACTGGATCTATAGAAAAATTATGCAAATTCACACAAGATCCATCCATGCAAACAAGAGAATTTTCTATCTCCTACATACAGTGTCCAAAATATATGAAAATATATCTACAAGCTATTCATGATATGAGCAGTACACCATAAAAATTTCATGCCATTTGGAGCTACATAGAAAAAGATATGATTACCCCTATTTCCTTCATGATTAAAAGAGATAATTAGCAACTCCATTTTTCATAACAGAACATGGCTTAGATTATATTTTTAATATAAACTAGACATTATCATGAACTCAACAAAATTGGAACCACATCATTTGAATCTACCAACTAGGAGATACATATTTTTGAATATATACACAAATCTATGAAAAGAATAAAACCAACACGAATTTGAAACCCTAACTCTACTGCTGGGCCGGCCCGAGGGACACGGCGGCCCACGATGCATGCGCAAGCGCAGCCTAGCCACGACGTGGCCCAGGCTGGCTCCCGCCTCCGCTAAGGCGTTTTTGTAGTGGCGAGCGCGCAAGGCGACGGCGACGCTCGGTCGAAACTGGAGGAGCTGCTGCGGCTTCGGTGCTGCGCGCGGTGGAGGTGAAAGAGAAGCAAATGGAGCAGGCGACTCGGTCGGGCAGGCGCGCGGGGTGCTCATGTCGCGGCCAGCAGCGCTAGGATGCCCGCGGCACGTGGCAGCACGAGCAGAAGTCCGGCGATAGGTGGCAAACACGCGGCGTTCGTTGTCTGATGACTGTCAGTTACTGTAGCTCACATTCAGACAACGGGAACCGCCTGACAGCGCGACTTCAACGTCTTAATATGGCTAAACCGTTGATCCATTGCAAAAATAGTGTACATGAAAATTGTAGGTCTACCATCCATCTACAATTTCTTTTCAAGGACCATCATCTAATTCGCCATGGATCATAAGTTACATCAAGCCAAAGTTGGCTTGATCCAACTGAAAATGCAGTTAGGACTTAGAAATATTTTTCAGTGTTGAATCCACCATCAATAATGACTTGTGGGCCATGTTTGAGGCTGTTCCACACATTTTCATGAGTTGATCATAAAACAACTTTTGTTCCTTGATAAATTAGCTACAACTTTGGTAAAGGGTGCACAGCCATGCAAGATCTCTAAGTTGGACTTTTGAATTAGTCAAATAGTGTCATGCTAAGGGTCATTAAAAGTCAAACCTCCACTTGAGGGCATTTTTGTCATTTTGATCCACATGAACAATGTCCCAATAATTACCCTAAGTGTAGTTAAGGGGTATTAGACCATAATCAACCACTTTACACAAGTGCTATACCAATTTCTAATGATCACATGTGATGAAGCAACAAAACAATCCATTTCACTCAAATGTTGCAATTCCATGTTTCATATGTTTCATGACTTTGTTGTTATTTTGTACTTGTCATATTACTACCATGTTGCCATGTTTCAAGGTATGAGAAACTCATGTTGCATTCACATGTTTCACTACTACCATTCACAAGCAAATCAAGTATGAAACAAACAGAATTGCGAATGTTGCATATGTATGTTTCAGTGATAATGGCATGATGAGATAGATGATGCACATGTTTATGAAATGAAATGCACTTTTGTGGAAGCCAAACACCTAGGGTGTTACAACCCTCCCCCCATAGAAAAATCTCGTCCCGAGATTTGGAAAGCGTACCATTTAGTATAGAAAGTTGGATGATTTTCCTTTAAATAATCTTCTTGCTCCCATGTTGCATCCCGATCACTATGATTACTCCAAACTACCTTGTACAACTTAACTACTCACCTATGAGTCACTCTTTCTTGAGTATCCAGAACTTGCACGGGCTTCTCCTCATAAGAAAGATCATATTTTAAGTTGACTTTCCTTGTTGTATTCTTTCCTCAGGAATACGAAGACACTTCTTCAGCTGAGACACATGGAATACCGGGAATATAGCTCCCATTTCACATGGTAGATCGAGTTTATAGGCTACTCTTCCACTTTTCTCAATGATGCGGTAAGGTCCAACATATCGAGGCTCAAGCTTCCTTTTAATTCCAAAATGTTTTACTCCTTTCATAGGGGATACCTTTAGATAAACATGGTCACCTACTTTAAACTCAATAGGTTTTCTTCTCTTATCAGCATAGCTCTTTTGTCTAGCCTGAGTGGCAGTCATATTCTTCTGTATAGTTTGGACTTGCTCTTCGGCTTCTTTTATAAAATCAATACCATAGAATCTCCTTTCTCTGGGTTCCACCCAGTTCAAAGGAGTCCTACACTTGCGGCCATAAAGAGCTTCAAAAGGAGGTATTTTGATACTCTCTTGATAACTGTTGTTATAAGAGAATTCAGCGAGAGGCAACCATTCCTCCCAAGAGCCTTTGCAAGAGATAAGACAAGCTCTAAGCATGTCTTCAAGAATTTGATTAACACGCTCAGTCTGTCCTGATATTTGCGGATGATAGGCAGAACTATGGATTAGATGAGTGCCAAGGTTCTGATGTAAGCACTCCCAAAAGCGAGCCATGAATTGTGGTCCTCTATCTGAAACAATGGATTTGGGTACACCATGGAGACGTACCACTTGTTGAAAGTAAATCTCAGTATAGTTGTGAGGGTGATAGGTAGACTTGACCGGAATAAAGTGAGCAGATTTAGTTAGACGATCTACGATAACCCAGATGGAATCACAACCCTTTTTGGTAGTGGGTAATCCAACAATGAAATCCATGACAATTTCTTCCCACTTCTAGCCAGGAATAGAGAGTGGCTGCAATAATTCGGGCCTCATGTGAATAGCCTTGACTCTGCAATAGCTATCGCACCTTGCCACGTAGGCTGCGATTTCTTTCTTCATCTTGGTCCACCAATAATACAGCTTGAGATCTTGATACATTTTACTGCTACTAGGATGGATGGACAATTTAGAAGAATGAGCTTCAGCCATAATTTGATTTCTAAGTTCTTTGTCTTTGGGTACTACAAACCTATCATTAAACTAGAGAATTCCTTTGTTATCGACCCTAAAGTGCTTGGTCTCTTGCTCTTTCATCTTCCGCTTGATGTGAAACACACCCACATCCGTCTTCTGGAGTTTGATAATTCGACTTCTAAGAGAGCAATCCACAGTGATATTGTGGAGTACTACAGGATGAAGGAGGTGTGCCAGATGAAAGTCTTCACTAACTAAGGAATTGCAATGGGCCTTTCTGCTTAAGGCATCAGCAACCACATTTGCCTTGCCAGGATGGTAGTGCACTTGAAGGTTGTAGTCTTTGATCAATTCTAACCATCGTCATTGACGCATGTTCAACTCAGGTTGAGTAAAGATGTACTTGAGACTTTTATGGTTAGTATAGATGTTGCACACATTACCTAGCAAGTAATGTCTCCAAATCTTTAGGGCATGAACAACCGCGGCTAGCTCTAAGTCATGGGTAGGATAATTGATTTCATGGTTTAAAAGCTGGCGCGAAGCATAAGCAATGACTCGGCCCTCCTGCATAAGAACACACCCCAAACCGGTGCCACATGCATCACAATAGACATCAAAAGGCTTCTCGATGTCAGGTTGTGCCAATACAGGAGCAGAGGTTAGTAAGGTCCGCAAAGTGTGGAAAGCCTCTTCACACTTTGGAGTCCACACAAACTTCTCATCCTTTCGAAGTAGTCGAGTCATGGGCTTGGCAATTTTTGAGAAATCCAGGATAAAGCGATGATAATAGCCAGCCAAACCTAGGAAACTTCGGACTTCTGTGACCATAGTAGGTGCCTTCCATTCTAGGACTTCTTGCACCTTAGTAGGGTCAACCGAAATTCCATCTCCAGATAACACATGACCTAGAAAAGGTATCTTGTTTAACCAGAATTCGCACTTGCTGAACTTAGCATAAAGCTGGTTGTCACGTAATTGGGTTAAAACAATTCTCAGATGTTCAGCATGTTCTTCTTCATTCTAAGAATATACAAGGATATCATCAATGAATACGATGACAAACTTGTCCAATTCCGGCATGAATACTGAATTCATCAGGTACATAAAATGTATCGGAGCATTTGTCAACCCAAAGGACATGACAAGGTATTCAAACAAGCCATAACGAGTAGAGAAAGCTATCTTAGGTATATCTTTAGGACGGATTTTGATCTGATGGTAGCCAGACCTCAAATCAATCTTGGAGAATACCTTAGCTTTGGAGAGCTGATCAAACAGAATATCGATGCGAGGAAGAGGGTATTTGTTCTTGATGGTAATAGCATTAAGGGGGCGATAATCCACGCACATGCGCAGAGACTCATCCTTCTTCTTCACAAAGATAGCCGGACAACCCCAAGGAGAAGAACTAGGCCAAATCAAACCTTTCTTTAATAGCTCATTCAACTGACTCTTCAGCTCAGCCAACTCATTAGGCGGCATTCTATAGGGCCTTTGAGAAATAGGAGCCATACCCGGAATGAGTTCTATCTTGAATTCTACTTCACGGTCCGGAGGTAATCCAGGCAAGTCATCAGGGAAGACATCTAGAAACTCACAAACAACTGGTATATCTTCAATGGCTTTGGCTAGGGTAGCATTGGCTGTATTATGGATAGTGATATCACGAGGTAACTGCACTAGAAAACCCATCTTATCCATAGGATCCCTCAACATTACCACATGGGTTGATGTATCGATCAACACTCCATTCCTGCTCATCCACTTCATTCCTAGGATTACATCGATTCCTACCCCCGACAAAACTACAAGATCTGTAAGGAACTCTCGATCCCCAATCTCAATCTTTACATCTTTAACTACTTGGTTAGTCATGATATTATTTCCAGCAGCACTAATATAATAACCACCCTTGACAATTGTAATCACATTCATCTTATGCTTAGATGCAAAAGTAGAACTCACAAAGGAATGCGAAGCACCCGAATCAAAGAGCACAACTGTAGGGTGATCATTAACAAGGAACTTACCAGCGGTGACCACTTCACCAGCAGGAATTTCCTCTACAGTAGTGTAGTGAACACGCCCCTAACGGACGTTTCCCTAAGCATTCTACTTGGAAGGATAGGGACACTTATTAGCCTAGTGACTAGGCTGGTTACAGTTCCAGCATGGCCTATTAGCTGGTGGGACATTGGAGCTGCCCTACCCAGAGGTATTCTTTGGCAAGGAAATTGTGTACCCCTTGCGGAAACCAGTTTTAGCTTGATTCTTCTTCTAAAGTGGGTGGTACCGGACATTAGCATTGGGTGGACGATATTGGGTTTTGGATACCACTGGCGCTTTAGACTGAGAAACACCTGCCTCAAAGTTTCTTTTACGGGTCTTGGAAGCATCATATACCTTATCATTATTCTCCTGAGTCAGGGTGTCACTGATAAACTCATTGAAGGTGACACACTTGCAGTTGCCCATAGACTTCATCAGTTTAGGGGAAAGTCCCCTCTTGAAGCTAGCTATCTTTTTGGCGTCAGTATCAATGAACTTGGGAGCATACCTCGCCAGGTTGTTAAATGCCTAGAGGTATTCAGTAAGACTCTTGTTGCCTTGAGTTAGCTTCATAAACTTGGTATGCTTAATGGCCATGAGACCAGGAGGGATAAAATGTCCCTAGAAAGCTGTCTAGAACTGGTCCCAAACTATCTCGACGTTTGCAGGGAAGGTGGTCTTGTGATGGGTCCACCAGATTCCTACAGGGCCTTGGAGCTGGTGTCCTACATACGAAGCCTTCATACCTTCTGTCAAACGGAGCAATCCAAACCTTTGCTCTATCATACTCAACCATTCATTAGCTTGTAATGGTTCTTCTGCCTCTCTAAAGATAGGAGGCTTTGTGTCCATGAAGTCCTTAAAGCTGCTATACTGGTTCAGCTCGGGTCCCTGGCGGACATGTTGGTCATCACGGTTAGCCAGTTGGCGCATAGCCTCAGCTAGCATGCGCTGACTTTCGACGACTATCTGCATTAGCTCAGCTGGTGTGGGCGGTGGAGGAGATGGTTGTTCCTCATCTCCCATGCTATGACCACGACAAAGGTTATAAGCCATCTGCAAAATGTATAGCCAATGAGCACTAACGATGTAGAAATTTTTGTAGATGAATTATATAATTATGCCAAACTAACTCCAATGGAGAAAATGAATTTATACTATCAACAGAGGCACAATCGTCCATCACAATCACACAACTCATCAAGCGCATCAATTGACACATTAATGCGATGAACTTAACCAGCAATGAGATCGATAGACCGCACAGACGGAAATTGTCAAAGGCTCACATATGTGGAGCATAACACGTTTGATAGGTTACATCGAAGCCATAGAGGTTCCAAACTGACATCAAAGATAACTTAAGGTTCGATATTACATCCCAACAATTAACTTATTACAAGCTACTCGCTCATGCATGAGGATCAACAAAAGACTAGCTCTAGCGCATTAGCCAAGTAGTAAGCTAAACTACGCATCATCCTCGAAGTCAGTGTCAAAGATCTCTCCTCCATCTTCATCACTAGCAGGCTCTAACTCCTCATCTTCCTCCTCTTTAGGTGGAACGTCCTCAGGTCCATTAACTTCAATGGCATCATCACCTTCAGCCATGATGACACTAGAGCCCATCTCATCCTCATCATCAAGGGGTAGGAGAGGGTGAAGCTGATTGTGTAACAGGTGAACCTCCTCATGGAGATGGTCATTGTACTCTTTGGCAGCTGCCAACTGCTGCTCGAGTTCTACCTGTCGCGCAACACATTCTCCTCATGCCAGGCTTCATTCCGTTGGTTCAGCATGTGAATCCACATGCGTTCATAGTTGCGGTGAGCAACTATCAACCTCTGAACCTCTAGGGTCTCTTGGTCCCGTTCCTGTGTTACTTGCTCTAAATGGTGCTGAGCCGTATTCCTCTCAGCAGTCACCTGGGCTAGCTCTACCCTCAGCCTTTCCGCCTCAGTAGGCTCCGGATGGGGCTCACAAGGAGCTAACTGGTGACGAGGCACCCTGCCTTCGGCGGTCTTGCAAGCAGTGCATTTCGTGCGCGCCATCTGTAGCAAAAAGTTGCAACGTAAGGGGAGAATCATTTAAGGGATACGAAATTTAATTAGTCGAGCCATCAATTTTAAAGGAGGGAGTAATGCAAAAATGCTATGTATTCATGAATATGATGCATGTACGATCCGTACGTCCTCACAAACCTAGAAAAATTTAAAGGCTAGCGAAATATACGGTGGCATACATACGTCCTCTCGTATACGGTAGCTAGTCGATCTACAACGATACGTTGTTAGTGTACCTGTAGAAAATTTCATTTCAGCCCAATAATTTCTCAACAAGGCATGTAAAGTAAGCAATAAACTTAATACTTTTATACATACATTCCCCGATGTATATACTCTAGTATCACAGCTACCCGATAGAGATACCCACACTTAAGTACTCTCATAGATACATAATCGAACATGTAAGTATGTGAGCAACCACAACTACTCTCCCCTAGACCGACGGTTGGACGGTCATGCTCTCACAACTCTCACTTACCAGAGCATAGAGGTATTTGATCCATACATTACCACCCAAGTGGATGGCATCCATACAATAGCACACCGTATGGACAACGAAACAGAAACAAGCAGGAACCCCCAAGTTAGTACTTTAATAAGCCACCTAAGAGTCCTTATTTGGGCATAAGGGATATGACCACTGGCAATACTTAGTATTTTAATTCAGAATTTTCACAATTACTTTTGTTTTAAATACACAAATGACATGTTTTGTGTCGAATCTTGCTCTGATGCCAGCTGTAACAGAACCGACCAAATCGTAAGAACGTAAGTACAAAAACAATCACCGAAGTGATCAAATTCCCGTACTTAAGCTCCCATAATCCCAGTAGTCCAGAAATCATGAAGGATTTCAACCAACTCTCGACATACAAACTAAGACCATAGTGATTCAACACAACACATCATTCGTTACAACATTTCACAAGTAGCATTCAGATTACATCCATCAGAGTTCAAATAAAATATTACAAACCAAATTCACGTTCGCGGAAGCAACATAGTTTAGTACATAACTTCATAGTTTCAAATACATTGCCAGACCCCAGTCATGTCCCACAAAAGCATCTTCAGATACGAGAACTAGTAGAGACCGTGCCCAACGGTCTAGTCTTCATCCCCAGCCGGGAGAAGGTAATACTTGCAGCAACCAAAGTAGAACTGGTCATCTACAACAGGTGGGAGATAAACCCTGAGTACGAGAAGGTACTTAGTTAGACTTACCCGTCAAACCAGAAATAAAAGACACCAAGGGTCATGCAAGGCTTATGAGGTGGGCTAGTTGGACACAGTTGCATAACGGAGCTTATGAATATAGAAACCAATTTAAACTTCGCACCAAGGTTATCATCATTTACCTGTCCACTAGATTTACACCTGTACTAGAGCACTCACTTATTAGGAGCAAACAATATTAACCATAGCAGGTATAATAAGGCAGTCATCATCATATCATCATTTCTGAACTATTATGTTTTTAGTGTATCTACATTGGAGATAAGCCCGTCAAGTTCTCATTAACCGGGAGAGACGGTAACTCGAATCGAATTACAACTCAGCTGAGGGGGTATTCCTAACTCTCACCCTGGCATACTTTGCAAGGGTAGCCATGGGTCACCTTTGGGATAACTCAGAAACCAAATTCATGGGTTCGATCAGCTCCAGCACTCTCAGGGATTACCCTTCTGCCAGGACGATCAGGACTTTTAAATCACCTACCCTTGGACTCACGCCTACGGCTCCCTTCCGAGGCGTACTTTATACTTATCGACTCCTGGCCTGAGGTGAGCTACTCGGCTTCATGGTCGGTCTCCAGACCTGGCCAACTAAGAGAGAGGCATGCGTTCAACATGAACAGGAAAGGCTCCAAGATTCAGTCCTTAAGCGACACAGACGGAGTCACTACAAACTAGCAAGCCTCCGCCCGGTCTTCATTTCCAATTAAGACAGGTTCTTTTCCACGACAGCAAATATAGCCAACCATGCCATATGTATGTCCCTATATCTCGCAGGTGACAGGAAATCACCCGACTTCTACCGCGTTTAAGTAGGGCTAAGCACTACACGAACCTGAGCTACATAGGATTCAGGGTATCAATATCTAGACAAGGATTGGATAACCAATGCAGCAAATGTTTGCATCCAACACCTAAACTTAAAGCAACAATATATATGTAACAATAATACTTTAACTGCATTTCAGAAATTAGGAGGCTTAATATGCTCCGGGGCTTGCCTTTCACAAAGTTGCACGAACGGTGATCCGGGCACTCAATGGCGACCTCGTCGGGAACCTCTCCCGAGGGCTGCACCTCCTGAATCTCCGGTGTTGGCTGCTGCTGCTCCCTGCTCGGTTCTTCGAATTCTAGCAGTGTCACACCTTCCGGTACACCTATTGCATGCCGATGCACAAGATAAATATCATGGATGCATAAGGAATGACATGATGCTCATGATAAATGGATCACAGTAAGTGTTTAACGAAACATCACTGGACACTCGTTTACCGATTAAGAATAGCTCTATTCAAATCACTTTAAAGCATGTATCTAACTTAACTTGAAGAACAAGATCTACTTACCTAACTTGCATAACCTAAGGTAAAGATGCTCATCTTCAGTTAAAGGCCTAACACCTAGGAACATTACCACAAGCTTAGGAAATAGTAATGGCATACTTAAATCAAAGTTAAGGTTTTACATGCAAACGAGTAGTTCCTTAATTCAATCATAACCAGAGTTCTATAAATTCAAATGACTTGCAAGAGGACATTCTGGAAAGCTTATGAAATTCTCTACAAATCATTTGTAAACATCAAAGCATGATTCATACAATAACCAAATTGAATTCCAGTAAACCTAGAATATGTCTAGAAATTACAGGTTTACTAAATTAATTATTTAGTGATGATGCAAAAGCATAATTGGACCAAACCAAGTTTACCAACTTATTGCACATACCAGAGGAACATCAGAAAGTATAGTGCCAACTTCTAAATAATTTATTTAATGCCCTTTTCTAATTTATTTAGTTAATTAGGTGATTAAAGCAATATATAGTAAAACTATTTAGAAAAATCTACAAAAATTACAGTAGCTATCTCATGCTTCACATAGACTACCATAAAAATTTCAAAGCCATTGAGCAAGCAAAACTTGCTGTACCCAAAATAATAAGTGGCATGTCTATTTCTAGCATAATTAGGAAACCCTAATGAAAAGTGTCAAGCAATAGATTTCACATTTTCCTAGCATCACTATAGCATAAGAGTACCACTCACCAAATTTTACCTTTACTGGATCTATAGAAAAATTATGAAAATTCACACAAGATCCATCCATGCAAACAAGAGAATTTTCTATCTCCTACCCACAGTGTCCAAAATATATGAAAATTTAACTACAAGCTATCCATGATATGAGCAGTACACCATAAAAATTTCATGCCATTTGGAGCTACATAGAAAAAGATATGATTACCCCTATTTCCTTCATGATTAAAAGAGATAATTAGCAACTCCATTTTTCATAACAGAACATGGCTTAGATTATATTTTTAATATAAACTAGACATTATCATGAACTCAACAAAATTGGAACCACATCATTTGAATCTACCAACCAGGAGATACATATTTTTGAATATATACACAAATCTGTGAAAAGAATAAAACCAACACGAATTTGAAACCCTAACTCTACTGCTGGGCCGGCCCGAGGGACACGGTGGCCCGCGATGCATGCGCAAGCATAGCCTAGCCACGACGTGGCCCAGGCTGGCTCCCGCCTCCGCTTCAGCGATTGACGAAGGGGCCCCGTGCGACAGAGAGACAGACAGGGGAGGAAGAACGGACGGTGGCGTAGCTCGTCGACAGCGACAGCTCCGGCGAGTTGATCGGTGCTACGGTGTTCGCCTCATCCATGCACATCTAACGGTGCCATCTATTGAAGCTATTGTCGTGGCTAAAGGGGGTGGTGACGGCCATGGCGGCGCACGGCCACGGCTTGGCCAGCTCCGGCGAGACGACGGCGCCATGGCCCTAGTGGGTGACCCTACGAGCCTCAGCAGCATTCACAGGACCTAGCGCAAGGGAGAGAAGGGATGGGAAAGCTACGGTGGCAGTTGGCCGCGTGGAGCGCCAACTCTGGCGAGGTCCCGCCATGGCGGCGGTGGAAGAAATGGCGATTACGCCCTTACCAAGCCTCAATTGACCCGACTGAAAGGTGGAGGTGGTAGAGGGGATCACGACGAAGCTAGGGACAAGATGGCCAACGCCTTTTTGCAGTGGCGAGCTCGCAAGGCAACGACGACGCTCGGTCAGAACTAGAGGAGCTGCTGTGGCTTCGGTGCTGCGCGCGGTGGAGGCGAAAGAGAAGCAAATGGAGCAGGCAACTCGGTCGGGCAGGCGCGCGGGGTGCTCATGTCGTGGCCAGCAGCGCCAGGATGCCCGCGGCGCATGGCAGCACGAGCAAAAGTCCGACGACGGGTGGCAAACATGCGGCGTTCATTGTCTGATGGTTGTCAGTTACTGTAGCTCACATTCAGACAACGGGAACCGCCTGATAGCGCGACTTCAACATCTTAATACGGCTAAACCGTTGATCCATTACAAAAACAGTGTACATGAAAATTGTAGGTCTACCATCCATCTACAATTTCTTTTCAAGGACCATCATCTAATTCGCCATGGATCAGAAGTTACATCAAGCCAAAGTTGGCTTGATCCAACTGAAAATGCAGTTAGGACTTAGAAATATTTTTCAGTGTTGAATCCACCATCAATAATGAATTGTGGGCCATGTTTGAGGCTGTTCCACACATTTTCATGAGTTGATCATAAAACAACTTTTGATCCTTGATAAATTAGCTACAACTTTGGTAAGGGGTGCATAGCCATGCAAGATCTTTAAGTTGGACTTTTGAATTAGTCAAACAGTGTCACGCTAAGGGTCATTAAAAGTCAAACCTCCACTTGAGGGCATTTTTGTCATTTTGATCCACATGAACAATGTCCCAACAATTACTCTAAGTGTAGTTAAGGGGTATTAGACCATAATCAACCACTTTACATAAGTGCTATACCAATTTCTAATGATCACATGTGATGAAGCAACAAAACAATCCATTTCACTCAAATGTTGCAATTCCATGTTTCACATGTTTCATGACTTTGTTGTTATTTTATACTTGTCATATTACTACCATGTTGCCATGTTTCAAGGTATGAGAAACTCATGTTGCATTCACATGTTTCACTACTACCATTCACAAGCAAATCAAGTATGAAACAAATAGAATTGCGAATATTGCATATGTATGTTTCAGTGATAATGGCATGATGAGATAGATGATGCACATGTTTATGAAATGAAATGCACTTTTGTGGAAGCCAAACACCTAGGGTGTTTCAATATTCTTCATCACTTTCATCATCACAAGATTGTACCTTAGTGGCCTTAGCCATGAAGCATGATGAAGATTCGAAGAGAGAAGGCTTCTCATTTATAGCAATGCTTGCAAGAACCTTCTTCTTGGTGATCTTGTTGTCATCACTATCATCATCATCATCACTTGAGGAAGCATCACTATCCCAAGTGACTACATATGAACCACCCTTCTTTTTCTTGAAGGCCATCTTGTCCTTCTTCTCTTTCTTTTCCTTCTTGTCCTTCTTGTTCTTCTTGTTGTCATCATTATTGTCGCTATTGTATGGATATTTAGCAACAAGATGATCTTTGCTTCCATACTTGAAGCACCTTCTTGACTCTTCTTTGTTCTTGGATGAAGACTTCTTTCTTCTAGCATGGTAGCCCTTCTTTACCATGAACTTGCCAAATCTCTTGACAAATAGAGCCATCTTCTCATCATCATCATCATCCCAAGATTCATCTTCTTCACTTGATGTTTCTTGATTAGCTTTGCCCTTAGATGATGTGGCCTTGAATGCCACACTCTTCTTCTTCTTCTCATCTTTCTTCTCCTTCTTTTCTTCCTTCTCATCTTCATCTCTATATGTATCATTGGTCATGATGTCTTCCAACACTTGGTTTGGTGTCATGGTGTCCAAACCACTCCTTACTAGAATAGTGACCAATGTGCCAAATCTTGAAGGTAAGCATCTCGAGAACTTGTGGGAGAAGTCCTCATCCTTCACCTCTTCTCTAAGTGCTTTGAGATCATTGATAAGCACTTGAAGCCTATGAAACATCTCCGTCACACTCTCATCCTCCTTTATCTTGAAGCTTGTAAACTTCTCCTTGAGAATGTAAGCCTTTGCACCCTTCACGGCTTGAGTGCCCTCGAATGATTTTTCCAACTTCTTCCATGCCTCATGAGCCATCTCGATATTCTTGATTTGCTCAAATGTTCTTTCATCAATTGCATCATGAATAACACTTAGAGCAATGCCATTGTTTTGGAGAAGCACTTCTTCGGTCACGGTGGGATTTTCTGGATCTTCAATCTCAATTTTGGTTTCTATCACCTTCCACACTCTTCTATTGATTGACTTGATATGTGTGGTCATCTTTGACTTCCAATATGGATAATTTGATCCATCAAATTGGGGTGGCTTCTTGGTGTTGTTGATTTGAGCCATTTTTACACCGAAAGTTGTTAAGCCTCAAATCACGGTGACCTCAGCTCCGATACCACTTGAAAGGTCCTAATGGCTAGAGGGGGGGTGAATAGCCTAATAAAATTTCTACAACAACACTTAACGAAATAGTTAGACAATTATGAGGCAAAGCAAGTGTTGCGCTAGCTTACTCAAAAAGCAAGCCACCTACCACAAGTCTAGTTTAGATAGTATCTATTCACACAATAGCTAAGATACTACTCTATGTTAGTGTGCTCTCAAAAGCTAACTAAAGAGCCACACCAACCAAGCAAGGAAGCTCTCACAACTAGGTACACTAAAGAGCTTGACAGCTAGTTTATGGTAATGTAATGAGAGCGATCAAGAAGGTTATACCGCCGTGTAGATGAATGAACCAATCAATCACAAGGATGAATAATAATGGAGACCAATCACCTCGGAATCAATGATGAACACAATAATTTTTTTACCGAGGTTCACTTGCTTGCCGGTAAGCTAGTCCTCGTTATGGCGATTCACTCACTTGGAGGTTCATGCACTAAATGGCTTCACACGCCAAACCCTCAATAGGGTGCCGTACAACCAACACAAGATGAGGATCACACAAGCCACGAGCAATCCACTAGAGTACCTTTTGGCTCTCCACCGGGGAAAGGTCAATAACCCCTCACAATCACCACGATCGGAGCCGGAGACAATCACCACCCTTCGCTCGACGATCCTCGCTGCTCCAAGCCATCTAGGAGGCGGCAACCACCAAGAGTAACAAGCGAATCCCGCAGCGAAACACAAACATCAAGTGCCTCTAGATGCAAATATTCAAGCAATGCACTTGGATTCTGTCCCAATCTCACAAAGATGATGCATCAATGATGGAGATGAGTGGGAGGACTTTGGCTAAGCTCACAAGGTTGCTATGTCAATGAAAATGGCCAAAGATATGAGCTTCAACCGACCATGGGGCTTAAATAGATGCCCTCATGAAATAGAGCCTTTATACCCCTTCACTGGGCATAACACGGGCTGACCGAATGCTCCGGTCAGTTGACCAGACACTGAGCCCCCAGCGTTCGGTCGCTCGCAGTCAGCCACGTGTCTTGACTTCAATGGTCATCAGTCTTGACCGGACACTGTGCTTGAGTTGACCGGACGCTGAACACCAGCGTCCGGTCGTTTACAGTAAGGTACCAAAACCGATTTTTGCCGACCGGACGCGTCCGGTCGTGCTCGACCGGACCCTGCCAGCGTCCAGTCACACTGTGACTATTTACTATGCTGACCGACAACACGACCGGACACAGCCCTTCAGCGTCTGGTCGCTGAGCGACCCAACGTCCGGTCAGTTGACCGACGCCAGCATCTTTGTGACCAACTCCATTTCACCTTTAACTTCTTCACCCTTGCTCAAATGTGCCAACCACCAAGTGTATCACCTTGTGCACATGTGTTAGCATATTTTCACAAACATTTTCAAGGGTGTTAGCATTCCACTAGATCCTAAATGCATATGCAATGAGTTAGAGCATCTAGTGGCACTTTGATAACCGCATTCCAACACGAGTTTCACCCCTCTTAATAGTATGACTATCAAACCTGAATGTGATCACACTCTCTAAGTATCTTGATCACTAAAACAAAATAGCTCCTATGGTTTCTACCTTTGCCTTGAGATTTTTGTTTTTCTCTTTCTTCTATCTAAGTCCAAGCACTTGATCATCACCATGGCATCATCTTTATCATGCTATGATCTTTGTTTGCTTCAAAACACTGAGTGTGCTACCTATCTCATAATCACTTGATAAACTAGGTTAGCACTTAGGGTTTCATCAATTCACCAAAACCAAACTAGAGCTTTCAATCTTGCTACATGTCCTCAGCCCCCTCCCAAATCTCTCATGCATTTGTCTCTGGCATTGATTTGTACCACATGCCCATAAGAACATGGCTAAATCTTCATTGACTCAAGCTCCCTACTACCTGTTAGCCCATAGCTATCACATAGGATGTTATGCAACCTAACCAAATTTTCAGGCCGCATTCGGTAGTTATCATAGCATCTACCAGCGTCGGACAACAGCTTGTCTACCCACTGTCTTCCAGTAAGCTCAGGCACTTGGATAACATGGTTACCTTGTGGTGGTACATGCAGCATGTGCACAAATGCAAAACCAGCACCAATCGTTGCAGTCACCATCTCGTTGAAGCTGTTTTCACTTGAATTCTGGCTTTCCTCGTCGCTGTTGTCCATGTTCCAATAGGCTGCCAAGGACAAATAAAATTTAAACTGCAAGTTGAATACACCCAGAGTGAAATAACAGATTGAAATATGTGCACAAATAACAGCTAATAATAGATAGGCAGTACCACTGGATCCAGTTAATAGGCTTCTCACTGATGGCAAGAAGCTCAGTAGCAAAGATAGTAAACAAGACAAGGTGTGTACTGGATACAAAACTAATATGACTGCATCCAGTTTAGGAAATACAATCACGAGGCCACCTATTGTTATGCCCAAAATAAGCTTTAGAGTCTTAGAAGACTAAATTATTGAAGTTAGCAATAGGCATACACACCTGCAAGCTCGTCGTTCAGTGAGTACCTCTACAAGCAGTCCCACACTTACCTGCAACACAAGTAACAAATTAAAGCATATGGTAACAATGAAATATTTGTTAGCTTCAAGAACCAAATAATCTCAAACAACTCAAACAAATACATCACATCAAACAACTTATAACGAGTTCGGGAAAAAGAATACGACACATGGTTTTTGGCCACATGCCCCGTTACAAGACAGAAACCTCAACACAAGTACGACAACAACGAATCTAAATGATAAATGCCGACACTGAAATGCCACCGTTGCTTCACATTAAATTCAACATCACAGCTGCTGAACTACTCGTTGGCCTTGTTCATTTGAAATGTCAGCCAAGCCATACGTTCTTCGGTTGTTAGCAGGTTCTTGAACACCCGTCAGGGCACTGAGTTATTGAACAAATCCGTTGCCACGAAGAACATGTCTGAAGTGGCTGGCACACCATCTTATCATAAAAGTTGCATAGCTTCGTCCACCTCCGCCTGTTCATGGGTCCGCTCCCTATCCCTTGATGCGCTCCTTGCAGCAATGCTGTCAGACTACTGGGCAATGTACTCCCCCACATTGCAATTCTTCTTCTTCTCTAGGTTGTTGACAACATGGTCCCTGGTGTCCCTCTTCGAACCAGAATGGTTGCTGGAAGGCCCACCTAAGTCTAGCCGACGGAAAGCAGCAGGGGGCGTTGAGTCCCGAATACCACCAGCAGACACGAAGCAGCCCGTGTTCCGGTTGCGGTCCCCAAACAGCGCCTCCAATTGGTCTAGGAAGCGAGGTTGCCTACCATGTTGTGCCTCTGCCTGAGTACCATCCTACAAAAAATAAACAAAAAAATAGGATGACATAATGTTAAACAGTATAGCCGATGTAATCGGAACTGTTAACAAGATAACATACCGAGTTCATGGGCTAGGAACCTTCTTGAGTTTCCCAGTACTCACTCTCAGCTTCAATGGCGCCTGTACGTGGGTTTCTCCCAAGGCCAGTGGCTGTCAGTCCATCTTTCCATGTCTGGTAGGCCTTTTTAGTTACTGCAGCTTATTGTTGCACTGTTTCTTATCAAAATTGGGGAAGTTAGTGTAAACGTTGCTCCAGCCAGCCGTGGTGAGACCCTGCTGAGTGAAGTTATACTTTTCCTTCTCTTGAAGACAGAGGTCCAGCAATAGCTTGGTTTCATCGTCGGTCCATGTTGTACGCTTTGGAGGCATCTGCTGGAACGTGGAAGGGCTATTGTCGTTTGTGGCTGGGCGTAGTAACGGTACCGCAAAAAAACTAAAGGACTGAATGAAATAACTCAAACAAGATTGAATGGACATAATTGTGGACTTGCCTTGATTTCTCGCTTCTGGCGCTTGGAACGCAAGTTGTACCGGGGGGATTCCGGTGGGGAGCACGAAGCTGTTGACGACGGTGCCAGTATATAGACTTGGAAACAGCAAACCTACATGACAAACATGTGAATCTATAAGAGCTTTATGTGATTCCAAGTTAGATCTGGGAACGACACCAAACCTACATGACAGATCTAATGTACATGCAACGACTCCAAGTCAGATCTAGGAACGACACCAAACAGAGGAGCCGGCAGAAAGTTGAAGCAAGTCGGGTACTTATCGGAGTGGTCGGAGGTGAGGCCATAGCCGACGAAGGGGGTGGATCTGTCCAGCAACAAGGTGAGGACGACGCGACGGATCTGGTAGGTCAAGGCCGCACCGAATCCGGCGACACAGGCCAGGTGGATGTCGGCTTCTGTCTCCGGCAGGGGGGAGGGAGAGGGGGTGACGGGAGAAGAACAGCGGGTGGGCGGGCGACGCAGCGGATCTGGTAGGTCAAGGCCGCACCGAATCCAGTGACACGGGCCAGGTGGATGGCGGCTTCCGTCTCCGGCAGGGGTGAGGGGGGAGGTGGACAGGAGAAGGACAGCGGGCGGACGGGCGGCGAGGCGGGAATGGGCTAGCGGGCGAAGAACTCACCGCGTCGGCGGCGGGAGCGTGGGAGCGGCGCAACCCTAACGGCGCGAGCGAATGCGAGAGGGGGGAGAGTGAGGAGGGCGCGAGCTGATTTAGGCTAGCCAAACGGCTGGTCTGGGCAGCTGAACGGCTGGGCCGGACGGCCCATTCAGCTTCAGCCGAACCAGCGCCGATTTCAGACCAGCGAACAGTATATGGTTCATTCAGCCGTGTCTTTTGAAGACAATCAATTTTCTGATTTCGTCTCTGATCATTGTCCAAAAATTATCAGGGAAGATGTAGCACTACTACTGCCACAGAATTAGTCATATGTATATCCTCTGAAATCCGAACCATATATCCAGGAAACATCAACAGAGGACACGTCCACATATTCCAACCAAATTGCATATCAACATCTCTGTCATGCATATGTACATCAGAAAGAATCCCCTTTGCTAGTAACAGAAGGTCAGAAGCTACCCTTCGCCAATAATCCCAACGGCAAATGCACATTTACCATCAGCGTTTAGTTGGAAAAATTAAAGAATTGGGCCGGCCTTTCTAGCTACTAGTTTCTAGCCGTTGCGTTGCAGTGTCACGCTCACCAGACGACCAGAGTAGTAAGGCCGACCAAGCCGAGCAGTAGCACGGCGCTCCAAGATGAAGAAGACGAAGCCACCCTAGGGGCGGCAGACGGCGACTTGCCGGTGAGCTCGTGGTGGCCGGTGTCGATCATGATCTCGAAGCGGCAGGTCCCCTGGGACGGGTTGGTGGTGGTGACGACGGAGAGGTTGTTAAACTTGCAGGCGGCCTTCTGCTGGTTGGCCGCCTGGAAGAACTGGTTGAAGGCGTAGGAGACGTTGGCGCGCGCGTCGAGGTTCCCGCAGGAGGATCCGGCACCGAGGCTGGTGCAGTCGGAGTATTCGCAGGAGTAGCCGACGGCGCCGGCGATGGCCGGGTCGGTGGCGCTGGCGTCCGGGCGGAGCACGCACCACTGCTTGGAGAGGTAGCGGACGCCCTTGGCCGGCACGATGGACCTCCCGTTGGCGAGCCTGAGCGGGTACTTGGGCGAGCCGTCGTAGTTGAAGACGCCCCAGTGGCGCTCGAAGTTGCCCGGGTCGACGCTCTTGTTGTCCTCGTCCAGCAGCGCGAAGACGTAGACGTCGGGCATCCGCGGCCTGCGCGGGGTGCCCTTGCCGGCGACGATGCGGTCGAAGAGGCCCTGGTTGAACCGCTGCGCGTTGGCGACGTTGGCGTTCTTGTCGCCGTCGGTGGGCCATCCGATCTCCCCGACGACGACGGGGATGGCGCCGAGGCCGTGCTTCTCGAGCGCGGCGATGAGGGTGTCGTAGTTGGCGTCGAAGACGTTGGTGTAGAGCACGCCGCCGTCTTGCACGCTGGCCTGCGACGGCGGCGCCCCCGGGGACGGGAAGTAGGCGTAGTCGACGGGGAAGTTGGGGTCGGCGTCGAGGGAGAGGAACGGGTAGATGTTGATGGTGAGCACGCCGCCGTTGTCGAGGATGAAGCGGACGAGGCTGACCATGAGGCCCGCGATGTCGGGCCTGAAGTCGCCCGAGGACGGGCGGCCGTCGCCGGACTCGTAGACGTCGGCGTTGAGCGGGACGGTGACGTGCACCTGCCTGGCGAGCCCGGCCTTGACGAGCGCAGCCTGCACGTTCTGCACGGCGGGCAGCGTGGCCGCCTCGAACTTGCCCTTGTACGACTTGAGGAAGGGCTCGTTGCCCACGGCCACGTAGCGGATGTCCACGCCGTACTTGGAGACGTAGGTGGAGACGTTCTGGATCACCCACTGCTCGGCGGCGTTGACGCTGGCGGCCACGGAGGCGAGCAGCTCGTTGGGGAGGCCCAGCATGACCTGGATCCCCGAGTGGCCCAGCGCCCGCAGCGCGTTCGGGTCCGCCTCGAACAGCTTCACCTTGTCGAAGCCGTTGTCCCGCAGGAGGCGCACGGTGATGTCCCCCGGCAGCGGGTGCAGCACGCGGGTGCCCCAGTTGGCCGCCAGCGCCTGCACGGGCCGCGCACGGAACACCACGGGGTACGCCACCGCTACCCACAGCAGCACCGCCAGCGCACGCAGCGCCGCCGCCATCTTCTTGATCACTGGCACTGTGGCACACCACCGTACGTGCTGCGCTGCCGCGTATGTCTTTATGTTATGTGCACCGGCCACCGGTGGGTTTGCAGGTCTGAACTGATGACGACCAAGATATAGGGTCGGCGGCCGGAACCGCGCAAGGGTGGCGGACCGGATGGTGTTTGCACCGAGAAGGGAAAGCATATACACAAAATGGAGTTTGTGTTAAGAAGAGGACTTGGAGGATGATGGGTTTGGAGGAGGACAAGGAAAAGAAGGGATCAGATACCGCATGGAGGTGGAAAGTGTAAGATACGTGTGCGTGATCCATCCGCCCCGCCCGTGTGGTTTTTGACCTTGGAAGCCAGGAAAAGGAGGGAATCATTTTTATTTTATTTTATTTTATTTGCTTAGGAAACGACGACGGAGATGGAGGGCCCCTCCCACGTCTTACCGACGGCAGCAGGATTGCGTGGTGCCGTGACTTGCCACATCGACGCACAGTGCAACAACGGTGGAGGAGCTTCTGTTCCTTCCCGGCCCATGTGTATGTGCGTAAGGTTAGTAGGTTTCCAAGTTCAGCCATCAATTGCGTACTCAAATCACGATTCCTGAATCAGCTAATTTGATACCCATCGTTCCTGAATCACAAATACAATAACCCCATCGCAATGTATTTCAATCTGAATTTCCTTTTCAAAAATTGAAACATGGTACAAGCAATCAGATTACTGCTATAACAGGACCAAAACCTTCTTTGGACACTAACCAACGGAAAACCACGCATGATTTTAGCTATTATAATACAAACTTAATTAGGTTAGATTTGTAATCAAATGTACTATCCAATGATTATAGGTTTACATTCTAAATATATAATATATAAAACAAATAAATGGTGAAAATACAATTTGAGAGACCATGTCACCTTATAAAATGGACTAGAGGGAGTACCACACAACAAACTCTCAGATGCTAAAAAGTTGGAAGCAACAGGATTAACAGAAACCACAAACAAGTTGCTAATGGCAAAGATACAACCCAAAATTTGAATCTGGTGCGAGTATTGTACATTTGAACATCTAGCAGGGCAGAACCAAACCCAAAGGTAGCCAGGGGTGGATCCAGCAGTGGGGCTCGTGCCTTCCCTGCCAGCAGGGGTGAAATCCGATCCAGACTGGAACGCCGGAAGAAGAGGTATGAGGAAGAACAGAAGAATAAAGAAGAGAAGATGAAGAAGCAAGCCCCCCTTGCATTCCAGGCTGCATCCACTACTGAAGGTAGCCAAAAAACACCCTTTTTTTCTCCCACATATATGTAACATTAAAAACACAACATTTTTCTCCTGCATTGAACCGGGATTCTCTCGTTGACCATGTTGACTCACAGTATACATTGACATTCAGCCCTTGTGAATTGGATTGTTACAAAACCTCTCCCAGGAGCTCAAGCAATCTCCCTGCGAAACTTCAGTCCCTGCAAGTTGTTCAGAGAGAATGTCAGTGCCATATCATAAATATACAAAAGACAACAGGGGAAAAAAAGAGAAGGGAACCAAAGAGCGCTTTAAAGGTTCAACAAGATAGTAAACTTGCTCAAGCAAACACATCAAATGAGATACAGCTTACTCAATAGATAAAGCATTTTCTCAACTTCTTTATTTCAACAATTTCGATTTAACAAATATGGCATTTAAGCAAATATTTTCTATAGCAGTAACAAAAGCAGGTCACATAAAACATGTATTTTTTTCACACATAATAAATTCAACCACAAATTATTCATGCTGGATTCTACATGTCGGCAAACTCATAAGAAACAAACAATGAATAAGATAGTTAGGTGCACGTATCAACTGCCATAGGGCCAAGTAAAATGCAACAAACCAAAGTAAATATAGGAACAACTACACAGCATTAGCTCAATTTCCATTTAACCCATTCTTGTAAACATCATGGAAAATAATATGCATTTATTTTCAGTAGAATATATGGAACATACAAGTGATTCCTTTGGTCAATTGTACTAATGCCACAATACAAGCAACAAAGCAACAGCAATAGATATTAGAAGGAATGACTCTAAATGCATGTCCAGGTTTATCACATCTTTGAGAGAAGAAATATGATAGTGTAAAGTAGAAATAACACTGTAACCAATTAATCACCATCACAACTTCACTAGCACAAGAAACTACTGATATCCACACCTCTTAGAAAATAAAGTACTGGGCAAAAGAGTGCAGGGTGACCACAAGTATCAGCAATAAGAATAGACATTATACAGTTCAGGGAAGCACAGTGTTTGAAACCACATTTAGGGCACACAGAAAGAAAAACACTACCATCAGTAATCTAGCCTCTTGGTGCAAGTTTTGCATGTAAACCATAATCAAATATGTATCCTACTACTCCTTTGCCGTGTTTGTGACTAACTAAAGGAACTCTTGTGCAAACAAAACTAATATAGTATAGATCAAATCAAGCATATACAAAGAGTGTATATTTACCATAACCTGTAATATGAAATAATAAAATCCCTAGTTAGTTCATAAAAATCTCAGGACAACTTTTGCAAGAGCACCATGGATGAGATTAAGTCAGTAATCTTAATTCTCTAAATGCATTGTGAGCCTGAAAGTTTCAGTAAGTACTCAACAGAAAATACTACTCTTAATAACAAGAAAGACCTCTGAATAGTTACAGAGCAATTAAAAGCAGCGGTTCCAATTGAAAGGAGCATGCATGGTTGTGTGATCAACTTACCAGTATTTAATTACACCATCCCATCCACAGGTTGCAACCTTGCTAGTTTCCAATGGATGCCACTCGCATCCAATGCAAACTCCGTTGTGGCACTTCAAAGTCTTAAATCTCCTGCAGCTTTTCCAGTCCCAGAACCAGCAGCTACCCTCACCATCACCAGACATCACAAACCTCCCATCAGGTGAGAAGTTCACCTGACAAGCATAACCTGCCACAATATGGCCAGCAAATCTCTTCTTCTTATTAAGCTGAAACCTCTCCTTGGTGCTGTATATCAGTATCTGATTGTCCAAACTCTGCGCTGCCAGCCAATTGGAGTTGGGATGCAGTGCAATTGATGGCATTGAGTGCATGTGCGGCTCACTAATATACTTAATCACCACAGGGATGCCAAACTCCCACACACGAAGAGACTTGTCATCACTCGAGGTCACAAATCTCCTGTTGTTATCCACAAAAGTTATGGTGTTCACAGCCCCTAAATGCTGATCGTACTCTTGCGTAATCTGCCCTGACTTCATATCCCATTGCACAATCTTCTTATCACTCATTCCGGCAAGAAGAATATGCTGCTTATCCTCATCAGGATTGAGCTTCACAACATATGGGACCTTCCCAGTTGAGAAGGTCGAGATCACCTGCCCTGTCTCAGTATCCCAGTACTGTATATTCCTGTCATACCCAGCACTCAAGAATTTAGTTCCATCATTGGAGAATGATATATCCCTTACCGCCTTTGAGTGCCCCATATAAGTACGCATACAAGTCCGTGACCCAAGAACATCCCAGATCTTAATCTTGCAATCCATACTTGCAGACAGCAGCAAATGTCCATACTTTGGGAAAAACCTGATAGCTGAGACTCCCTTGGTGTGACCGACCCACTCGTGCACACACCTCTTGGGGATGTAGCAGTGGTCGTTGGTGGCCTTGGCATCCTTTGGCGGTGTGATCCAGGAGCGTCCCTGGTAGTCCTTCTCTTCCTTGCCGTGGAAAGTAGTCTTGACCACAACCTCTGTCCTCTCGCTCTTCCCTTCGCCGCGGGCCTCCTTCTCGGCCTTCTTGGCAGCGTGCGCCTCCGCATACTGCCTCTGCTCTTCGGTGAGCTCCGCGGGAGGCGCTTCCTTCTTCCCAGCCCAGGGACTCTGCTTGTTGTGGAGGATCCATTCCTCGGAGGAGGGGTTCTTGGCCTCCGGGGGCGCGGGCTCCTCCTGGTTGTCCGCCTTGGCCAGGAGGCGGCGGCGCTTGTGCTCGGAGGGGGCGAGGTTGTAGACGGTGTCGGGCTCGGGCGCCTGCGGCTGGGCGTCGCCGACGATGTGGAGGCCGGAGGGGTCGGCGGCGTAGCCGAAACGGTGGAAGGTGTTGTACTGCTCGTCGAATAGGAATGGCAGGACCGCGGCGTCCTCAACGTGGCCGAGCTTGTGGTTGCGGTTGCCGGAGGCGGAGGATATTGGGGCGTGGGGGTGCTGGGGCCCGAGGATGGGAGCCCATAGCTGGTCGGCGGTGGGGTTGAAGGCGACGAGGTGGAGCGAGGGGTCGAGCGGGCGGGCGGCGGAGGAGAGCGCGAGCGCGGTGTCGTCGACGGCGGGGGCGGCGGACTTGGACGGAAGGCGGAGTGGCGAGGATTCCGGCGAGGACGCGGCGGCCGAGTCCACCGGAGACGAGGCGTCGTCCGGCGCGTAGGACTGGAGCAGATCCATGGTGGGGGATCTAGGGCTAGGGTTTCTGCTGAATTTGTGGGAGTTTGTATTTGGAATCGTTGATGACGAGACCGCCGCGACTCCTCGCGAGTTCGCGAAGGCAAGAGCGAGCGAGCTGGGCCACTCCAAGGAGGTGAGATGGGCCGTTCTGTAGGTTTGGGGGGGGAAAAATCTATTTTAGAGCTCTGAACCATTATTTATAGTCTGATTTTTTTTCTTAAAACTATAAAACCAGATATCTTACACCTGAACTTTCAAAACCATTCAATTGGTTTGAAGTGATTTTGAAGAGGTGTTTGTCATTTTTAGTAAAAAAATACGATAAATACTTGATGATGTTTTTGAAAAAAAATCTAGAGATATACGTTATAATATATTTAGAGCTCATAAAAATATCTTTAGATGCTTAAAAGATAGATTTAGCTTCATCAAAATGAAAAAAAACCAAAAATATAGAAATTGTCCAAAGTATTCTAACTATGTAAATGTGTTTTAAGAACTTTTCGCAACAAAAAAACATAATATGCAACCAGCACCAATATATGGCATTAATGTATGTTGCATTCATGATGGTAATATCTCACATTATGGCCGTGCAAAGTTGTGGAAACATGTTTGTACATAGGGTGTCGAGAAGGTCATCTCCAGAAATAATAAAAAAAACAACACTTGATCGCTGAGTCATGTGGGTTGAGAATAGCTCTGGGCAAATTTTATCGAGAACCGAACCAAAATTTCAGTTACCTGTTCGGTTCTCAGTTCTTAGGAACCGAACTTTGTTCGGTTAAATCGGTTCCTCCCCTCGGTTAACCGAAGAACCGGAGGCCCAGTAAGGCCCAGCTTGAACTACTGCTTGACGCCTTGACCCCGAGCGAGTAACCCTAGCCACTCCCGTCTCCACCCCGAGACCTCCCGGCCTCCTCACCCACGCTGCATCCCCACCCGCGCGCCTGCCACGGCGGCCGGCGCACCCTCCCGGCGCCCCCCTGCATCCTCCCGGCGTGCCCTCTCGGCCTCCCCAGTCCGGCGCCGCATCCCCACCCGCGCCGCAGCATCCCCACCCGCCCACCCGCGCCGCCGCCGCGCGCGGCTGCCCTGACGGTCCGGTGCATCCGCCCTGCGCCCCTGCCTGCCCGTGGTGCCGCCCTGCCCTGCTGCCCCTGCGCTGCGCCTGCGGGATCCCCGCCGGCCGCCGGCGCTGCCAACCCGCCACAGCCCAAGCTCGCAAAGCCCTCTCGGTCCGCAGTCAGCACGTCACCACTCACTAGCGCCCTCCACCCCAAGACGGCTACATCCATTGCCTCCTGCAATGTAAGTATTTTGTTGACAGATATGATTCAAGATTTTATTCAAGATCTGAATGTATGTGTCACTTCAATTATTTTAGGTACTGTTCGGTTTTTCGGTTCTACTCAGAACCGAACCGAAAGAACCGATATCGAACTTGTTCGGTTCCATGTTTTTTTAGAACCGATCGATACTGGTTTTCTGAGAACCGAACTTCTTCAAAAACGTTCGTTAGAACCGAACGCCCAGGGCCAGTTGAGAGAGGAGTTTTCTTGGGACATGTGCAAGACTAACTAATGCATACGTACTCGCACGCACGCTGCTTTCTCCCTTCTCCGTCCAGTGAAATTGTTCCTGAGCGGCTGAGGTAGCTATTTGATCCCCGTTGGGACGCCCATAGGTTATATTCTCAAATGTTATGTCTCTTTTCAAACGATCATGCAAATGATATGTGTACTCGGTATTAGGAATGACATGTCTATTCTATGCAAGCTGCAACCTCAACCACAAACAAATTTAACACACACAAGTTACATGGATTAGTAAAGAAAAGAATACAAGCCAAGCAATTTCGTAATCGCGTCATGTCAAAATGATATATGGCAGTAACATATTTGTTTGCCTCTTATCTCATAACCAAATACTATAACCGGAAAAAAAAAAGGTAAACGCAACTTTATTTCATGCTTATAGCATTATAGCATGAAAGGTACCCTGCATAAAAGTAACGCAAACAAATACTGTGGGAGATCAAACATTTCTTAGTAAAAAAATCGACTACGAACCGTGCATAAAAAATAAATCTTCTAGAACAAGCACAACATTTTGGTTTACACATTGTAAAAGACAAGAGGCACCTGCCGTTTTTACACATCCTGCTGTTTCAAAAGGCGGTCGTCACGTTGTTACCATCGGTTGTCTCGGCCGTAATAAAAACCAAAACCTGTGGCATATGCCAACATATGTATTTTTTACAGAAAAAAAATATATTTTTGTAGAAAACAAAAAAAAAACAATGTAAAAACAAAAATTTCCTGCCAGACAGTTCAGTGTTTACTGACCCATACCCTGAATTGTACATTAGCAAGCTTCTCGTTCAGATCAACGACCTTACCGATAGGTCTAATATCGTCGTACCTACCAGCAGTAACATCACAACAACATAAAAACTGTGGCACGTGAAGCTTGAACAAATGCAATGGTAATTTTTGTGATCATCACATAAAGTTACAGTTCCTCAACAGGGCGATGCTGTTGCTATCCTAAAAAAGCTGCATCAGCTCCTTGTAATCTTGAGCCCCAAGTTAAACCTTTGGTGCGGGATTCTGCCCACAAGTTGCTTCCAAATTCAGGACTCTGGCAGGTCCTCATCTACGCAGGCAATGCTATTTGCTAACTCTGCAGTTAGGTCGTAGCCTCTCCATTCATTTCACAGATATACTGTCTGTAGATTTGTCACTTAGTTCTCACCTGCTTCAGGCCAACCAAGCAGATTGTTAGGAGATGCAGATGAATAAATGCAAAGCAAATAACCTAAGACGCCTTGAAATTAAGCATTTTGTTTTCTAGACAATCCACCAGATTCAATTGAAGATTTGTCTTAGTTCAGTCTGTTGAGTTTGTGTTATAGATAGCAGAATTTGAACGAAAACATCCTAAGTTGAAACGATCATGTCTATTGACAACGATATCATATATTGAATATGTTAGTTACAAATGGGATAATTAATTTCCACAGTTATGGTCCTTTATGGTAAGGAAATAAAGAAATAGTCTGACTGATTTTTTTAATCCAAATGGTTAAGTTCTTGCATTTCCACCAACCCATCAATTTTGATCCAGTTTGCTCTCATGCATCTAACAAAGCAATAAACAATATACTTACTTGCATCAGGATCTACATGGACAAAGAAGCTTGCAGCAACTATGAGGTAGCACAAGATGAGCATAAGGCCTTTAAAATAGTTTGATGTGCCTTCCTGGAAAAAACATATATAATAAAATGTAAAATATTACAACTAAAAAATAGGCTGCAAAACAGCCCGTGGTAGTAACTTCATATACAAAGGGAAATAGATGTTGCTTTTTTTTTTGTAAGCATACCTGTAGCATGAATGCCACCACTAGTACAGTTATAAAGAGAGTCGCTGTCTCAAACAGTTGAAAATTCAAGTCCATTTCTTTCCCCATCATCCAGCCAATTACCACACAGAATGGAATCTGCAGATCGTGGGAAAAAATAACAGAGGAAATTATTAAAAAAAAGATGATATCTACTGACTAAAAACACGATTTGGCTAATGACAAAAGAATTTATAAAACCAGAGCTGGGTAGTTGTATCTGGTGCAGTAAGTATTATTACCACAAACATGGAGATCTGTGTTGATGATCCTATCGCAACTCCCAATGTAATGTCCTGTCATTATGGGAAAATGAGGCTAAAGACGAATTCACATTGTCAAAATTGCAAAAGGTGAAAAGAAAGGAGTAACAATTACCAATTTGTTTTTCATGGCAAACATAATGGCACTCGCATGTTCAGCAGCATTCCCCACAATAGGAAGCAGAATAACACTAATAAAGGCTACTGGCAAGTTTAATGATTCAGACGCACCCTGTTATGACATGTTGAAGAAGCATGGTTCAAGAAAAAGAAATTTATATAGAGGTAAAATAGAGATATATTTGGTCCTCTTTTCTAGTTATTACTAACAAGAGGGAGAGAACAGAGGAATGTAATTGTCAGCAAGCTCTTCAGTACCTGAATGGCATCAACCAGGTACCCTGAGAGTATTGAAATCCAAATAGTCAATATAAAAAGCCAGCAGATAGCCTCCCCTTGTGTTATCTCCTTTTCATCCTCATCCTCCTCAGTAGCTTCTTCTTCCTGTTGTGGCAAGTAGAAATTCGAATTTGAAGTGTGCATATCACAAAAGTGTAATGAAATATATGAAATGATTATATTTATGTTTGATGTTCTCACTTGCTAGGATGTGTTATAAATGTCCTAGATAAAGATTAACTAAAATGTTTCTGATGATTGCATTTTGTAAATGGATGTGGCCATAGTAAAAGAAAAATCAGGAGAACCAAATATCTTGCTAGTCTTTCTTGTTAACTGCATTATTACATTTATCATGTGCCATGCTTTACAGCTTACCTATATCAACCTGATCCAGACTTCTAACAAAGCATAGTCCCCGACAAATATAATCATTTTATTACAAAGAGAAGTGACCCACGTTTTTTTGTGCAGTCAATGAACTCATATCCTTATGCATTTTTTTTTTTTGGTTTTCCAGTTTCCAATGTTTGCAAAGATTTAGTGTTAAGCTACTTACATCACCAATTGGGCTGTACATACTGCGGTGGCTCTTTAGTTGAAAAAATAGATAGCTAGCATAGGCCACAAGCATGATGCAGCTACTAAACCTTGAGAGAGCTACTTCAGATTTTCCATACTGTGCTTCTGAATGTGTGAAGTGAAGCACTGCTGGGAACATAAGGCCTAAGACAGCCATCAACAGTAGTCCTGAGTTTACAACAGCTGATGCCTGCAATGATAAAATCAAGTCAATAGAAACTACAGCAAGTCTTTAATATAAAAATTGTTTAGGAAAACCAGATTTGTTAAATAGACTACCTTGTTGAAGACCTGGTCCCTGTTAGAATGTACAAGACCACCAGCAAAGAAAGCACACCCAAGAACCAGCAGCATATTTGACAATATTGAGCCTAGGAGTGACTGCTGGACGACTCGAATCATCCCATTTTTCAGTGCATATATTGATATAATCATTTCCGTTGCATTTTCAAATGTAGCATTTAGTAGCCCCCCAACTGCAATTAGATCAAAAGAAAAGTTTACATCTTTACTAAATACTAAGCAGATGCTGAAGCTAAGATTTGCGTAGGAAAGATAGCACAGTATGGGACCGAAGAACATACCAGTTGGGCCAGTGTAGCAAGCAAGTTGCCTGCACATGTGCAATAAAGTAGCGTCCATTAGGACATAGAAAATGTATATAGGACGGGAGAATTGAATCTTAATTACTACTAGCATAAGAAATAACTGGGAACTAAAGTTATCATCTTGTTGACACTTACTCAGTTGCATATCCCAATCTCTCGGCCAACGGGGTAATGCCGATTAAGCTAAAAAGGAAAACCCATCCTTGCTGTGGAGCTCGCATTTTATGGAAGCAAACAGAAAAGGGAAGGTGTCAGCTTATGAGTACTTGCAACTTTAAATGATGAACTTGACAGTAAAGATTCAAACGCGGAACGAGCCGACGAAAGTAGAAAATGTACGTGCACTGCGTAAGCGAAAAGAAGAAGAAAAAAAGTTAGATTTGGAAACGAAGTGCGGGGCCGGTGCTAGCTCTTACGTGCGTTCCGGAGAGATAGTGGAGCATGATGGCGAGCGGGCCGAAGGGGAGGAGCACGTTGATCTTGGCCTGGAAGATGACGACGCGCACGCTGGTGAGCGCCCTCCGCCACCTGCTCCCGGGCGCGAGCGACTCGGCCACGGCGGCGAGCGAGCCGATGTGCTCGAAGTCCAGCGAGTGCATCTTCCGGGGCGGCGGCGCGGGCGAGCCCTCCGGCGACGCCAGCTCCAGCTCGTCCCCCTCCGCGTGCGCCTGCTGGAACCCCAGCGCCGGCTTCTCCGCCACCATCATCTGCGAGGCCGCGGCCCGAATCAAGGACCGCGCCGGCGGATCCGCGCAACAACGCAGAGACGCCCGCCTTCCTCCGCAGAGCGGAGTACGCGACGAGCACTGGGGTGGTGAAGGCGGTTCGATCAGGATCGCCACACCAAATGCGGAGAGGAGGAGGAGGGCAGGAGGCGGCGGATGGGCAGCGCGGTTGGGTTGGGGTTTCGGACGCGCGGCGCCGAACTGGTGATCGAATCTTCCGTTCACGGCACGGAGAAATGCGCCCGGCGAGGGAGGAGCGAGGAGGAGGAGAAATGCGCGAGGACGAGGAGAGGCCGATGCGCCGGGCACGGCACGAGCACGACGTATCAGGGCGCAAAGCCTGGCCTGGGTGCTTCGAGGTGGGCCCGGGCCGTACGCCAGGTGGGCGGGCCCGGATCTTGCTGGGCCCACGTATCAGGGCGCAAAGCCTGGCCTGGCAGCTGGCCCTGCTCGCGCCGCTCTGCGGGCGTGTTTGGATTGAAACTGGGTAGAAGATGCTGGCATGTAGCGTGACTGGCCTGTGCGGTATTTGGATGCAGCCCTGACGAGCTAACCTGCCCCAGGCATCAGCCCCCAGGCTCAGACTGACTCCAACAATGTGAACCCAAATCTAAGACCTATTTCATATTTTAGGTAATGCACAGTAAAAAGATTACGTACCCATAACTTCATCTCTCCAACGGAGGCCCCGTGTAGCAAGCCCCAAATCTCTCCTCTCGTTCTGTACTTCTCTCCCAACCACAAAGCGAGCGCAGCGGTGGCGGCCGGCTAGCGCGCAGGGCCAGTGGAGCGCGCGCAGGGCCAGTGGAGCGAGCGCACGCGGGGACAGCGGCGCAAGCGAGTGCAGCAGTGGCGGCCGGCGAGCGCGGGGCTAGCGCACGGTGGCGGCCAGCGAGGGCGCAGCGCGGCCAGCAGAGCGAGCCTGCGCGGCGTGGCCGGCGCGTCCTGCACGGCTTGGGCGTCAAGCTCTCCCTCCCTCCCCGCCGAGCAGAGGCCCCGCCGACGAGCTCTTGACCCGCGGCCGGCGAGATCCAGGGCGCGCGGCGGTGGCCCCCGGATCCAAGCGACGGCCGTGCGTCTCTCTCTCTCTCCACCAGCCCCCCGCGGTGCTCGCTCGCCGGCGCTCCGGTGCGGCCAGGCCTCGACGGTGTCCGCAGCCGCGACCGGGCGTGTGCGTGCCCGCCCCCCGACACAGGCGCGGGAGCCCCTTTCTCGGCCGGCGGCGCTAGGGCGAGCGCACCCCCTCCCCTGGCGCGGTGACACCCACCACCACGGGCGCAAGATTTTTGCGTCGTCTCTCCTCGACGACGCTTTTTTGCCTTCTTGCCGGCGTCGGACCCAAAATGGGTTCTTTGTATGGGTCTTCTGTTGGAACGTGATTTTGATATGTAAATATACTGTGCGACACCAATTTTACGTTTAGGTCTTCTTATTGGAGACAGTCTCAGGCATACGACAACGGTCACATGGGGTGCAGCTACTGGCTTGTCTGGACTAATCACCCGTCTAATCACTTGTTGTTTTATTTACTGCTATTCTTTGTATTAGTTGGTACTGTATACACGAAATTCCACGAAAAAAGACGTATACCAATAAACCTGAACTAATCAGAAGTTCAGATTACGTTTTTTTTAAAACATATTACGTTCTTCTTTTCGGTTCTCTACCAATAAATCTACACTAGCATCGTGTATACAGTGTAATTATAATTATCTTTGTTCCTCATACATCTTTCCTTGTGACATTTTTTAAATAGCTAGGAAAACTATTAAATTTATCTATAATTTAAAATATATTGTTAATTGATAAAATATATGGATGGTTTTATTTTTTTAATCGTGTATGTTTTAAAATGGTATTATATCTTTTATTAGCATTCCATGTAGAGGCTTCCAACCAAACGCAACATCTTCTACATTGCCTAGCTAGGTAGATTTCATCGAATTTCCAGGCAACTTCCAAGCAACATGTTTTGCCAAGCAAGTCCTCTAGGCTTCTATCCAAATAGGCCATGTGTTCATGGGCAGAAGGCGAGAAGGTGGTGGCCACTGGCCAGCACGGGGCCACGACTCTTCCGAATTTTTTGTTTTTAGTTTTTTTTAAATTTCACAAATATGTCCCTAGAGGTATGATTTCAAAATCTGGACTCTTAGCTCGGCGCCATCGTTGCTGGTGCCGAGCTTACACGTCTCGGCGTCATAGATTTTGGCGCCTAGGTCTTGGGCTCGACGCAGACGTGACGGTGACTTGACATGCATCTTGGCGCTGTAGATCCTGGCGCTGAGCTTGGCGCCAAGCTTGATGCCGTAGATCTTGACGCCGAGCTTAGCGCCGTGGTTATTGGGGCTAAGCCCTGTCTTATGTATGAGCCCTCTCTTTCTTTCTCTCTTCCTCTCTCACTCAATCGCTCCCCGAACCAGCGCTGCCGCACCGTCGCCGCAGCGTGTAGCCCCGGCCGCCAGCGCCCGCGTCGCATCGTTGCATTGACTTGGACAGGTAAAATTTTTTAATATGCAATGTAGGTACTTAGTTAGCTTGAATTGTAGTGCTACTTTGATTATTTGGTAGTTTCTAGTAAATGACATGATGTAGGTAGTTGATTTAGTTAGTGAGATAGATATAGTTAGATAAATATAGTTAGATAGCTAGTGACATAGGTACATAGATATAGTTATTAGATAGCTAGTTGACTTAGTTAGTGAGATAAATATAGTTAATAGCTAGTGACATAGTTATTTAGGGTGTAGTTGGTTAGTATCTATTAGAGAGGTAATATATAGCAGCTACTTTGGACTAAACGAACTGTATTTTAATTTTTGTTTGAACTACTAGATGGACAATCTAGTGAGCATATATCATGGAGGCACCGTGGAAAGAGATCGCTATGGATATGTTGAGTTTGTTGAGATGCAAAGCGTGCCGGTGTTATTCAATGAGAAGCCACCGTTTAGTGAGTTGATTGCAAGGGCTCGGGAGGAGCTACATTGCTATGGAGTTGATGATGATGATGGCATTGCAGTGGAGGATATACTTCACCTAGGTTTCCCTCCCAACATCCTTAGAAAGATGATCCTAATTAGATGTGTAGACTAGTCGGAGAACTATGTGAGATCGGCTTATAAAGTGCCACTTCCAAAGTTTGGACGTCGTTGTGCATCGGGTGTTAGTTGATCCCATCCCTCATGGGTTTTCTCCATCAATAGGTCAGTAGGCACACTTTGACCCTTCCGTCTCGGAACCTGATATGGATGTGGAGGTTGTACCCATGGTTCTTGATGCTCAATCTGCCCCCAATATGCTAGATGGAGATGCTTGTCAGACTCATGATGTTGTGGCAGATCCTCCTCATGAGATCCCTTTGACACAAAATCATCCAAGTAAGTGTCTTATTCGCATGGTTATTGGGAGCTTACCCTATTCCTTAAATCCAATTTTTCATTCTTTCCTCATTTTTTACTTATGTTGTCGTGGACATTCCTAACAATGTGGATGTGTCCACTGTTGCTGCGCAAGTGCTCTGTAGAGATGGATTCCGTGGTTCCAATAGTGTTGAAATTATGAATGATTCGGAGCCATATGAGATGGCAAGGGCTCTTGATTCTAATGATGACCATCCTGTTGGAGAGCTGACAGAGAGTGATGTTGAGATGCTGAGGCATATCTTTCCCGGCCATCGTGATCTAAGAGTTCACGAGTTCAGTGATCTTGCTCATTCCGATCAGGCGTGTGCAGAAGGACGTGATGATGAGCTCTTAGAAGCTTCTAAGGCTGGCCCTAACATGGTAATTGAGAATGGGAGGGTATTCGTGGACCTCCCTGCATTGAAGAGGTGGTTGTAGACGTTTGTAGTGATACGAAAGAGGTCTTATAAGGTCTTGCATTCATATGCGGAGCGCCGTTACACAGTTATGTGTGACAAGAAACGCTACCCATGGAGGGTTTGTGCAAGGAAGCAAAAGGTCACCGGAAAGTGTAAGATCATAAAAGTTGTTGGGCCACACAATTGTGCTGACCATGTGCTGACACTAAAGCATCGATAGTTGACATCTACCCTCATTGCCTAGCGGTTCATGGGAATATTGCAGGGAGAACCCAACATGAAGGTTAGGATAATTATCAGGACCGTTGAGGAAGCTCTTTATGAGACGTTCCACTTGAGAGCAAAAGTGATTTCACCAAAGAGGCACCACTAAGAGAATACGATGAACGGAAAGAAGAGTGGCCAAAATGCATCCATGTGTTTGTTGTTTGGTTTAATTACCTAAGGCATGTTAGGTTTAGTCGAAGGAACTTTGTATCCTAGTTCGGTACATGTTCTCACATGCTATTTCATGTGTTTTGTGTGTTGAATTATATAATGCCCTACTTCGTTAGGTTTTGTTTGCAGCACGCGATCATATTTCACTACGTCCGCAATATTATACAGAATATTATGACCACGAATAATGAAAATAACTACATAATAAAAAGTCCAATACTATGTCACATTAAAACAACACAATAATACTAGAAGTACGTGCCGACAGTAGACAACATTGTTAATGAATAAACCATAGAACTAGCAAATCATGGATACTACTGAGTGCAATGAGGCCACTTTCTCTTCCTCAGGGCATCAAGATTCTCCTCTATCGCTGCTTTCGCTCAGTGTGCATGCTCAAGCTTCTTCTCCCTCTCCTCCCTGTATGCAGCAACACGCCTCCTTTCCTCCTCTTCCTTGTGCTCCTTTTTTGCAGCCTCCTCTCCACATTTCTTCTTCATCATCTCCTTGTCCTCTACCTCCCACCGCAACAGTTTCTGCATCCATTTCTTATCTTTAGGCTTGATCTCAGTGTCGATCCACTACTCAAAATCACAGAGCGGTAGAGGGTTCTACAAAAAATGCAATTGTTACAAAACAAAAAAATCATGCAAGATGATATATGACACAAACATTAATTTCTCACCATCTTATTAATGCGGCACTGATGAACTGTAGGCTCAAACGCAAAATTGGAACACATCCAATACCTCTGCCGATACGTGTCCTCTTCATCGGACTTGGCTACCTTGCAAGGATCGCTGCAAAAGCACATGGGCACTGGAACACCACTAGGCAGAGGCAATCGATCGAAGGCATTTCCGATCATCCGGACATAACTACAATTTAGCCATTTTCGTTCTAAGAACCAAAATCAATTAACATTAAACCCTACACCTAGGGGTTCTCATTTAATCGAACAACAATGAACCCATAATATAACAACATGTGCTGAGGTTACCTTGGTTTGCTAGATTTTTCACGTCTTGGCATCCGACGGTTATATAATATAAATATTAAAATTTCATGAAACCTTAAGTAATGACGATTCTTAAGTTGAAAAATCCGACTAATATATACTGAATCGATGTGAAAAAAATTAGGAGGGAGCGAGGTACCTTGCTCTCGAAGATCTACGGATCAAATCAAAGTTTCTAAGGTCCAATATGCCGATTCGTGAGGTAGGGCGAAGTGGGGAGAGAAAAACCCGAGAGGGAGGAGAAAGAAGAGGAAGAAGGCTCGGGCAGGAAGGTTGGGGGCCGGGTTAAAACACCACCTCGGCATCAGGATCTACGGCGCCAAGCTCGACACCAGGATCTACTTCGCCAAGCTGTCTGCCAAGTCACCGCCACGTCTGCGTCGAGCCCAAGACCTACGCGTCAAAATCTATGGCGCCGAGATGTGTAAGCTCGGCGCCAGCAACGATGACGCCGAGCTAAGGGTACAGATTTTAAAATCATACCTCGAAGGGCATATTTGTGAATTTTTTTCAAAAAAAAGAGTTAAAAAACAAAAAATTCAGACAGCTCTTTCCCTTCGTACCTGCAGACGTACCCATGCGGGCCCCAAGTATCTTGATGACGTGGCGAGCGGATCCTGTGGTTGTGTAGTGGGGTTAGCGAGATCAGCCGGAGAGAGGTGAAAAATGATGGAGGGGCGTCGATGAATGATGAGCGGATCTGATGATAATAATCTGTCTTTTTCAGCTTGTTTTGTGTTTTTTCTCTTACAACAAATCAGCCGAAACAGTGTTTCAGCTTGTTTTTTCAGCGAAGCGAACGGGGTCTAAATATGCTCCTGACAATGTTGCATCTCAGTTTGGTGCTGTTCCACTAATGCCCACTCTTGCCCCCACAGAGTGAAACGCTGAAAGCTAGTTTCGGTCACCCCGTCCCTAGATATTGACCCTTTTGAAAATTATCTTTCTGCGATACATCATGAAAGCATAATATCGGGTTATTATTTGGTATGCTTCTATTCTCACTTGGGCTTCGATTCAGATAGCAACTTAGCGAAGAAGTCATTTTCTGGTGAACAGTGAAGAAGTCAGAGTTATTTTAGGTTTGAAGGAGCTAATGTTTTGTGGCTCCTTTTTAAGTGCTCCAACTCCTCCAGAGAAGTTAAACGAGTCCTTACACATGTAGTGTGAAGCTGACCAACGATTAGATTTGTCAGCAAGAATACCCACCGTCCACAATACTGAGTTCCACACATGTGCTGTATATCAAAATATTATTAGTGGCCCACACTCAGAGTTAGATGTCTAAAATAATCCATGACTCAGGCTGAACTGAACAAGGCCATTACTACTTTAGTTATTTATTAAGCGAGGATTGATTGATGATGGGCAGGGGGCAATCACATGGGGATGGCACGCTAGTGCACATGCGCGCTAGTCGTTTGGTTTATAAACCATACTTTTTTAGTCAACAAACAATATTTTTCTCTCACAACAAATTAGCTGACAGTACTTTCAACCATAACTTATCAGCCAAGCTCTATCTCTGATGATGATGGTGACTGACAGACAATGATATAAGTACACTAGTACGGAGTACTTGCAACTCGTAACAGTTTAACAGACGACTGACATGTTTGTTTGGCTGATAAACTATGACTGAAAGTACTATTAACTAATTTATTGTAAGAGAAAAATACTATTCATTGACTAAAAAAGTATGACTTATAAACCAAACGAATATGACCGACAATAACATGGATCGATCCAACCCAAGCAAGCACATCCCAAGAAAAACAAAAGAGACGGATAGATGAATAGATCCAGGGGGCAATGCTCGCGTCGTATGTCGCGCTACTGCTGCATTTGACCGTACAAACAACTGATGCATATGGTCTCTCATCAACTTGTATATATACTCCTTTTATTTTGTCTCAGCAAACAATGCCTCGGCGGAGATTAGCTCAGGATCGGAGTCAGCAAACAATGCCTCGGCGGAGATTAGCTCAGGATCGGAGCAGGATCGGAGCAAGCTGTACGGATCCTAATGGCAGAGCTCCAGGCTTCCATCTCGCCGTACCATGATACTGTTTTTCTCTTACATGTGGCTGATGATATGCGAGACAACATTAAAACATATACGATCAGTGATCAGATCTTGCATGATATGCTTCCCCCAAAGTAAGCTGGCATCCTCGTTGAACTGAATGCACCGAGAGATCGCCAACCTATGGTACTTTTAGGGGTGTTTAGACGGGACTGCTAAGGTTTAACTGGCTAAAGTTTGGTTATATTTAGCTACTTTTTATCTAAACACTATGACTAAATGGAACTAAATATTATTTAGCCGACTAGTCAGCCATGCGTTGCTTAAGGGGACTAAAAGCCCACCCTGGACACCCGGTGCCCCTCATTATTGCGCCCGAACCCACCACCCCCGCCGAACCCTATCCGCTCCCCACTCTCGCTCACTCTCCAGCTCGCTCACTCTCGTCCTCTCGCTCTCGTCTGCTCTCCTCGCCGCTGCCCCCACTGCTCTCGATGACGCGCTGCCACCGCTCCTTCCCATGCCTTTGCCGCCTTCCTCGCTCCTCCGCTCACCGCATCCGCCATGGACGGTCACAGGTCCGAGTATCCGGATGTAACACCTATGGTGTTACGAGCTTGCTTAGCACCAAGGTTAAGACCTGAGAGGAATTACCGAAACGAGTTTCTCTTATTAAATTTTTTTTTTCAAATGATCATGAAATGATAAACGAACCGTTTTTGACTTCACCCTTGTGGCTGAGAAAAATCAACATAAGTAGTGCTAATCAATTTTTCTTTAGTGCTTAAAAAGTTTTAAATAAGCTCATGAACATCATTGGGCGTGCTGCGAACTTGTGGTTGGCACTCTTATCGCGAACCGGCGTTCGGCGCGACGAACCCATCTTGGCATACCTCTATCTCCCCCTCCGGTCATCATCTGGTCTTTGGGATTGCTTCGTTAGATAGCTTGTATGATCGGCTTTAGGGTAGTGGTTTTGGGTTGAACCTCAACCGAGCTGGGTTCGAGTTTTGGCTTGCTTCAAAATCCGTGCACGTCACTGTTTCGGCTGGTTGGCACTGTGGGCGCGCTGAGCTGGATCTGGCCGGCTGTGGCCGCTACCGCGCGGTGCTGTGCCGCTGGCCGTGGCCTGCTGCACCGCTGCTGCCGAGCCGGTTGCTCGCTGGCCGCCGTGGCTGCGGCCACGCGTGGCCATGCTTGGACGCTGCTGCGCTGCACTATCTCGTGTCCTGGCGCCATGCCTCTGCAGCTCGTGCCGTGCCGTGTGCGCACTCCTGCCCTTGCGATGGCCAGCTCCACCCCTCGACCATCTGCCGTGCAATGTCTTTGGACGATTGCCGCTACCGTCGCGCCAAGGTTGCCTGGCCCAGCCACGCTGTTGGCGACGTCTCCCTACCTCGCCGTGCCCCTGGGTGTACGCCACTGCCGCTGCGTGATGGCCGTCTGGCCCCGACCCCTGCGTCGAGGCGTGCGCCTCTGCGTTGCTGCCCCGCTAGCCGACGCTAGCGGGACTGCTCGGGGTTGACTCCTCCTACCCAGCACGTCACGCCAGGTTTCCTGGTCTCATCATCGGTAATCAGGTGCACGTGCTGCTGCTACCGGCCGGCCCTCGCCTGGTCTTAACCGCTTGGCTCGCCGTGTGCTGCTCTGCGACAGGACCACAGCTGGGGCACCGTGCTCCCCGCCCTTCCAATTCATTTGGCTCGAGGCCTCACCGCCCAATTCCTCACTTCTATAAGTAGCTTAGGTGGTTATCTAGCAACCCAACCCGCACCTGGCCTCAGGCGTGTACTGTGGTCGGCCAATTTGGTGTTGGGCTCGCCGCCGGTCATGTGTGCCGCCAAGTTGGTAAGTTGGGAGGTACGGCTCGCGTGATCGATAGCAATTCGATTACTTGTGCCCTTGGACTCACCGTGACCCCTCTTTCTGATGCTCGCGTTGTCTTGACTAGGCCAGCCATCGGTGACGAGGTGACGCGTGGGTGCCCGGCTCGGAGCGCCGCCACGCGGTGCGGGCGCACATGGCTAGAGTTCTTCAGCCTTCCTCCACTCCAACCGTCACCATAGCTTGCATCGTGGTAAGCTTCTGTTGCTTCTCCGCTATCTCTACTCGCCCGTGAGTGCGTAGGTTCACCGGAACGGCCTAGCCACCGCCGTGAATCACCACCCGCTGTTTCTGCTCACGTGGGTGCGCATCGCAGCTTCCTGTGGGCACCCAGCGTCACCGTTCGAGTCAGAGGTGGTGGTCGACCTCTTAGCAGAGTCAGTGTGGGCCCCAGATGGCCGGCATGGTCACGCAGCACCGCCCGGAGCCGTGCTGTCGTGCGCGGGGGTCCCTAGGACCGCCTCGTTGTAAAGACGAATACTACGAGGGCCTAGTCATGAAACTACTGTCGGTAGGAATAGTGCGGATAGTGTTGGTATAAATATCGCAAAGCTCAGGGTCGTTTTTGAAAAGAAGCCGGCGCGCACGGGCTCCCTGCTTGTTGGGCCGGCCTGCTGCGCGTGCAGTCGCTCCCGCGTGGGCCGCTGTGGCTGTCGGGCCGAATTTGTTGCCGCCGGCCCTTTACGATTTCTAAAGCCTTTTTTCAATTTAGTTTCCAAGTCTAATTGTAAAATCGATATAAAATGGTATAGGAGTCCAAAAATTATGAAACCAGTTTTGTTAGTCCCCTAAAATCATGCTCTATCTGTTAGTATATTTTGTTCACAAAGTTTGGTAATATTTTTGGGGAGCTATATAATTAATCTAGGATACTTAATATTGCAAAATATAAACTTGTATGAATTTTCGTGATAAATCGGTAATATGGTTAAATCTAAAATTTGTACAGTAGGTTCCTAGCAATACTAGGTACTCATTGTAATTCTTGTAGCACCAGAATAATTAGTTTGCTAGATAGATAACGATGCTCTAATTCGAATAATGATTAAATCGATAGGATGAAATAAAGAAACAACTCGGGTATGTAACTAAAACAATTATTGAGAAATAACGCTTTATCCGACAACGTGTATATGTAGCCCAAGTATGATCATAATTAGAACTAGCCGTTAGCTCGAGAGGCGTACATCGTATTTTACGAGTCATGATTGCAGTTGATTAATTACATCTTTGCATTGCATCGCATGCATATCATATAGGTACGATGATGGGTCAACAGATCGATCGAAGGGTGATTGGGAATCCGAAGATGGTGTAATGGTATTCTCTCTAGGAGATGATGCAATGGGCTTTCTATCCAGTTGATGGTGGATGATCTGAAGATGCAGATACTAACTTTTAATATATCTTACCCAGGCAAGCCCCGGTGCATAACCCCTACTTTTCTGCAGTTTAAATTATATTTGTGCATTAAGTTTTAAGGAGTTGAATGAAACCCACTTGCATATATATATCTTTATCCTATGAGTCTTACTAGTATGACAGGATCGTGTAGATCGCTATGCTATAGGACTCCGGTAGAAGTCGAGTGATTGCCTGTCACTCACAAGATATAGGAAATATGTTACTATAGGATTATCATTTGGAATATATAAAATGGTGGAAAGGAAAATGGTGACCGGGCAAGGATATGGTTTGGGTATTGATGGGTGTAAGAGGTTGTGTCGCCGTGGACACGGGGCATGGCTTGGTTACACTGCTTTCCCTGTCTGGTCGGTTAAGGACCGATCGTTGCATATGACTCTAGGCAGGTCCTAGACTTATTATCCTGAGTACATACTTATGTATGGGCACTTAGAAGACTTGTTGCTCTCTTGTCGTGGATCCGGCTCTTTCCAGACCGACTGTCAGGGTTTTATTTTGGTGGAGGAGGTCCTTGCACCGCACTGAGTTTGGGACTCAGGGGTGGGGGCTTGGAGTCCCAGTTTGGACGGGGACCTAGACACCTAGGACAGGAGAGTGATGGGTTGGTCCTGCTTGTGCCTGGGGTACAAGCGGGGCATGTGTTTTCGGGGTACCCAGCTGGGGGCATTGATTCGTGAATCGCCGGGCTATCCGGTATGGCTTGTCTATGGTTTAGCATCGTAGTAAGAACTGAAAGATGAAAGATGGAAGATGGACAAAGGAAATCTGATTGCTTACCACCTGCTTGAAAGTAGCACTGGTGCTTACATAGAATGGTTAGTTAATGAACCGATGCGGCTATTAATAAAAATCGAACATAAGGACGCACGCTTAGTAATGCTTCTTGCAAATGCAATAAACCCATAAGCCTGATAGCCTTGCATATCCTTGGAGTCTTTTCTTTTCTCCTGTCGGGTAAGTCTTGCTGAGTATAATTGAGTACTTAGGGTTTTATTTCCCCCTGTTGTAGGTAACAGGTGGACGCTTGAGCTGACCTTTGTGTGTGGAGTCCTCCTGGTGGGCTCAGAGAGGATTTCCTTTACGCCGCGACTATAGTTGTTATTTATGACTCTCACCAAATACTTTTATAAATGAAAGTTTCATAATCTGTTGTCGTAGGCTATATATCAATACTTCATCATGTCATTAATAGATGTTTATTTCCGCTGTAACTCTATTCACATGTTTCGATTCTGCTATTCGATTAAATTATTTATAACTCTGATAATATGATTTCATTCCGCTGTTATATTAATAAATGTTATACTCTGATGTTCATGTAAAGTGATGTAAGAAATGGTTAAGAATGATGTAAGCTTTATTCTCTCATTTGTGATCCTGATGGCAAAAATGTGGATTTTTAGGTTCTCCCCTGGGGTGTGCCCAACGGAACCGAGTAATTTAATGTTCTCCCTCAAGTGCTTAGTGTCCAATAGAAGACAAGCACTCCTGTGAGGCATTAAATTAGGTGGTTCTGCCACACCGGACTACTTCTTGCAGTCGTCTTCTCCGATGAATCACGTGGCCTCTGCCCCGGCCTTTGCCCCCATCGCCGACAACTTCGGCCTCTTTTCCTAGGCACCGTCATATGGTCCGGGCTCCTCTTTTAGACGCAGCATGGAGGGGCTGGATCTGAACACCTAAAAGCTCTAGTTTGGTTTTGGTGAATTGATAAAACCCTAAGTGCTAACCTAGTTTATCAAAGTGATCATGAGATAGGTAGCACTATTCCAAGTGGTGGAGCAATGGTGAAGTTCATGATGATGGTGTGACCATGGTGATGATCAAGTGCTTGGACTTGGAAAAGAAGAAAGAGAAAAACAAAAAGCTCAAGGCAAAGGTGAAACTTGATAGAAGCTTTTTGGTTTGGTGATCGAGACACTTAGTGAGTGTGATCACATTTAGGATTGATAGCCTTACTATTAAGAGGGGTGAAACTCATATCAGAATACGGTTATCAAAGTGCCACTAGATTTTCTAACTCATGCATATGCATTTAGATCTTGTGGAGTGCTAACACCCTTGAAAATATTTGTGAAAATATGCTAACACACGTGCACAAGGTATTACACTTGGTGGTTGACACATTTGATCAAGGGTGATGAAGTTTGGAAAGTCGAGGAAGTCATTGAAGCTGACCGGATGCAGGACCGGACGCTAGACCTGCGTGTCCAATCAGTAGTGGAGAAGTGGTTTGGCTTCGGTCTCGTGACCGGACGCTGCGGGAAGAAAGCGATCGGACGCGCGGTGGTTGAGTTTGATCGATGCTGACATATGGTGACTTGGCAGCATTTCTATTGGCGCGTGGTGGCAGTATGGACCAGACGCTGGACAACATCGGGTCATGGTTGAGCAGACGTGACGATTGACGAAAATCATCTCTAGACCCTTACTGGATCCGATCGGACGCGATGTGGCACAGAGTCAGGTTGCGCGGTGGCACGTCAGGTTGTGGTTTTGGGCATGTGGGAGAGTAGGCGTCCGGCCTCAGCGCACTGCGTCCGGCCTTAGTGCACTGCGTCCGGTCGTTCTTTAACACGCGCGAGGAAGCGAGTTGACCGTTGGAATCATACGCACGAGGTTGAACGCAGGGGACACGTGGACGGCGATCGGTGACCGAACACTGAGGCTGGTGCGTCCGTTTGATCTGACCGGCGCGTCCGGTCACCCCGAGGAAGCTACAGTGAGGAGCCCAATGACTCCATTTTAAGGGAACCTCTATTTAAGCCCCATGGATGGCTCAAGCTCACTCTTTTGGCCATTTGCATTGACATAGCAACCTTGTGAGCTTAGCTTAAGCCCTTCCACTCATCTCCATCATTGATTCATCATCTTTGTGAGATTAGGAGTGATTCTAAGTGCATTGCTTGAGTGGTTGCATCTAGAGGCACTTGGTGTTCGTGTTTCACTGCGGGTTTCGCTTGTTACTCTTGGTGGTTGCCGCCACCTAGATGGCTTGGTGCAGCGAGGATCATCGAGCGAAGGTTGGTGATTGTCTCCGGCTCCAATCGTGGTGATTATGAGGGGTTCTTGACCTTTCCCCGACAGCGAGCAAAAAGGTACTCTAGTGGATTGCTCGTGGCTTATGTGATCCTTATCCTGTGTTGGTTGTGCGACACCCAATTGCGGGTTTGGCGTGTGATGCCAATTAGCGCGTGAACCTCCAAGTGAGTGAATCTCCACAATAACGACTAGCTTGCCGGCAAGCAAGTGAACCTCGGTAAAAATCATGTGTCATCATTGTTTGAGGATTTCATTGGTTATCTTGTGATTGATTGTGATCATATTGTGATTAGCTCACTCCTCGACACGTCGGTATAATCATCACCGCCATCTCTTGTATTACATTCTTAGTGTTGCTACGCTCTTTAGTGTATTTAGTTTTTAGAGCTAGCTTGTGTTGGGTCTAGTGGTTAGTGAGGCTCTTTAGTTAGTCTTTGAGAGCTCACTAACTTAGTGTAGTGACTTAGCCAATTGTGTGCTTAGAGATCATAGTCACTACAATTGTGGTAGGTGGCTTACATTTTTAGTAGGCTAGCGCAACACTCGCTTCACCGTTTTATTGTCTAACATCTTTGCTAAGTATTGTTGTAGACATTTTTAATAGGCTATTCACCCCCATCTAGCCATTAGGACCTTTCAAGTGGTATCAGAGCCGTGGTCACCTTGATTTGAAGCTTAACAATATTCAGTGTCAAAATGGCTCAAATCAACAACACGAAGAAGCCACCCCAATTTGATGGCTCCAACTATCCTTATTGGAAGGCAAAGATGACAACATACATCAAGTCAATCAATAGAAAGGTGTGGAAGGTGGTAGAGATCAAGATTGAGATTGCCAATGAGGAGGCTTCCACCACCGCCGAAGAAGTGCTACTCTAAAACAATGACATTGCTCTTAGTGCCATTCATGATGCTTTGGATGAGAGAACATTTGAGCAAATTAAGAACATTGAGATGGCTCATGAACATTGGAAGAAGTTGGAGGAGTCATTTGAGGGCACTCAAGCCATGAAGGGTGCAAAGAGATACATTCTCAAGGAGAAGTTTGCAAGCTTCAAGATGAAAGAAGATGAGAGTATGCTGGAGATGTTCCATAGGCTTCAAGTGCTTGTCAATGATCTCAAAGCACTTGGAGAAGAGGTGAAGGATAAGGACTTCTCCCACAAGTTCTTGAGATGCTTACCATCAGGATTTGGCACATTGGTTACTATTCTAGTGAGGAGTGGTTTGGACACCATGACACCAAACCAAGTGTTGGGAGATGTGATGACCAATGACACCTATAGAGATGATGATGAGAAGGAAGAAAAGAGGAAGAAGAAAGATGAGAAAAAGAAGAGTGTGGCATTCAAGGCCACATCATCCAAGGGAAAGGCAAAGCAAGAATCATCAAATGAAGATGAAGACTTAAGCTTTGATGAGATGGATGATGAGAAGATGGCTCTCTTTATCAAGAGATTTGGCAAGTTTATGGTGAAGAAGGGCTATCGTGCTAGAAGAAAGAAGTCTTCATCCAATAATAAGGAAGAGTCAAGAAGGTGCTTCAAGTGTGTATAAGGAAGTGTTGCTATCTCTACCGCAAAAGAGTTATGCAACCTATGTTTCAATCCTATCAACTAACCTATCACCTAAGCTAGGAAAGATAGAGCACACAACCAAGGTAGCAATGTATAGATGCAAACTCTAGTCAATGACTCTGGTATTTTTACTGAGGTATCGAGAAGCACTCAAGCTTCCTCCTAGTCCTCGTTGGAGCCCCTTGCAAGGAATCCCTCGCAAGGGCCAAGCACCCGATCGGTTAACTCCGTGGATAGCCCTGGGCCTTCCCCACTCACAAGTGGGTCTCTGGTGTGCCTTCTAGCAAGCCTCTCCTGGACCGCTCCCCGCCATCTTCACTATCAAGCTTCTGGCCAAATCACTGCGGGCCTTGTTCCCTTCGGTACACGGTGGCGGCCACACCATAAACACAGTTGGTGTGATCTCTCAAGACTACAAATCCCACCAAATACAACAATGGTGCATGCAAGCACCGAGAGATGAGAGGTGTGCAAACCTCACTAAACACTAGGCTTAAACCTAGAGCAAGCGCATAAGTGGTGGTCTAATTAACCTAAGCACTTCACAAAGCACCTATGCTAATCACCTAATGAAACACTAAGCACTATACAAGTGGAGATCACTAAAATGGTGTAGCAACACCCTTGGTATGTTTCCTCAGCTCTCCACCACTCAAATGGCTAGTTGGGGGGTCTATTTATAAGTCCCATGGAGAAAGTAGCCATTGGGGATGAAACCCAGCTTTCTGCCATTGATTGGATGTGCAGGTCGTCCTAATCGGTCGCGTCCGGTCGTCCCGACCGTTGAAGCCGACTATTGGCGCTCAATGTTGATTGGACTCTCTGGCGAGTCCGGTCACTTACCATCTGACATGTCCGGTCGATGTTTTACTGTTCTAGAACCTCTTTAGACTCGATCGAATGCCACTGCCTGGCGCGTCTGGTCGTCCACAATTGTGCATCCGGTCATCACTAAGTTGTTGCCACGACAATGAATAGTGAAGTCTGTGCGTCCGGTCACTGCCTCACTCAGCGTCTAGTCGCTGCTGCTGATGCCTGCTGTTGCTGAGCAGCAGATCAGACGCGTTTGGTCCTTATAAGGGCCGCGTCTGGTCACCTCACCAAGCTTGTTTCTTCGTGATCTTATATCCGGCTTGGCTCCTATCTTCATGCTTGGACTTTGCTTGGTTTCTTGGGTCTTCTATTGTGCTTCTAGGATGTTGCTTGAGGTGTTGATCATCAGATCACCATGTCGCTTTCGTCCAAATCACATTTGCAACCTATTGGACTACAAAACTAACACTTGCAAACACATTAGTATAGTTAGGTCTTGTTGGTCATCAAACACCAAAATCCAAAGTAAATGGGCCAAGGATCCATTTTCCTTACAATCTCTTTCTTTTTGGTGATTGATGACAACACGACCAAAGCAAGCAAATAATAATAGATGCAAAAGTTTAAAAACTATCTACTTGCTAGGATGCAATGCAAAGACAAGATTATATGATGCAAAAAGATATCACTTGTGAAAAACTTTGGAAACTTATCTTGCCCTTGCAAATGTCCCCAAGTGGCATTATGGACTTAAGCCTCCCCCTAACTCCATAATCCACTATTCTCCCTTTCTCAAGCCATTATCACTTGTAAATTATTATGATTGGGCTTTCTTTTGGTCCTACCAATTCTCCCCCTTTGGAATGAAACACCAAAAAGGAAGATATTAGTAGCACAAGGGAGGATCAAATTTTGTGATCCTTTAGGTGGAGTGGAATAGATCACAAAACTTGACTCTCACATTATGTAGACTAAGCTCCCTCTAAAAGTATGCATACATATGGTGGAGGGTGAAGTATATGCATAATTGGCAAAATAATGCACAAGGGAGTTTAATCTATATAATGTATGGATAAAGCATATAAATACCAACGTGAAATCAACATAATGATATCAATTTAGAAATACCACATGTAGAGACCACTTGGATCATCACCACTTGTAATGATATTACTTGTAAATGGTGGTGGATTTTAGAGCATGATGCTTATCTCCAGGGACTCCATTTTCCTTGCAATGAGACTACTACACACATGATAAGCTTAAAATAGTGTTAGTCTCAACGCATCCAACTTATAGAGTAACCTCCCCCTAAATTTGTGCATACAAGTATGAAATACTTGTAGGAGACATGCACATTGATTTTAGAATAAAAAATACCACTTGAAAGATGACATCACATGAATGTGAGAATCATTTTTGAAAGTGATATTCAGGAGAAATTATCTACAATTTGGACTTTGGCACATATTAGATGAACAATTATAAAACAGGCTATGTGTCGTACTCCTAAACAATTTAAACTATGTAGATTTGCTCCAAAGGTTAAAAGTGAAACCGAGCAAGCCTACCATAAGATATACCTAGTGTATGCAAGACAAAAGATTAAACATGCAAATACAAACCTAGGCATGAAAAGGAACTAGATGCTAATTGAAATTGCAAGAAATTAAATCCAGTTACCTAACATGAGAAGGAGAATTTGGGTCCAAAATATTTACTAACCCACTTGGCAATTACCTTGTCCATAATGATGCACCCCATGAAATGCACCTATACTTTGCCAAGTCTCCAAATTCCCCCATGTCCATTGAACTTCTCACTTCCCCTTCGGGATCCAAACCTTCTTGATGCTCTATATGTTTGAAATAATCTCCTTTGGCACCCAAATGTGTTTGGCCCCATTATTGGCTTGCTTGTTTACTTTGATGTCTACCACCTTGTCATTCTTCTTCTTCAAGAGATAAGGTGTGGAGGCCTTCTTATCCACCTTGTTGGTGTTGGTGTTGGTGTTGGAGAGCTCGCTTGTTTGCCTTTTGTTTTTATCTTTCTTCTTAGCTCCTCCCCCATTCTTCACCTTGCACTCATAGGACTTGTGGCCTTTCACTTGAGTTAAGTCCTTGGTGAGGTGAGCCATTTCTTGCTTGAGTTGCTCATTCTCCAGTGTGACCTCTTGTGTACATGTTTCTACAACAACTTTCTCAAAATGAACTTGATCGCTAGAGGGTGAGGCTAGACATAAATCATTGCAAGAAGTAGAGGCATCATTTTTAGGTGCCTTGGTGAGGGTTGTACTGATGGCTTCATGATTAGCAACTTTATTAGTTAGCTCATCACAATGTTTGCACATGGTTTCCATTTTAGCAAGCAAATTTTTATAAGCATCTTGTGAGCTAGCTAACTTTTCTTTTAATTTTTCATTTTTCTTTACAAGTTGCTCATCATTGATTGTGCATGCATTTGTTGTTGCTCAATTTTAGTAGATAGTTCAATATTGAGATTGGCAAATATCTTATATTGTTCAAGCATGGTTTTATATGCTTCTTGTGAACTATCTAGCTTTTCTTGCAACATTTTTGCTTCTTTTGTTGGCTAGTGAAAGCCTTAGCATATTTAAGATTTTCTTGCACAAGTTCATTAAGAGAAGGCATTTCATCACCACTATCACTCTCACTAGAGGATGAGCTTTCGTTACCTCGTTCCATAAGGCACACACGAGAAGAGCTTGATGATGAGTGCTTGTGGCCTCGCCTCTTGTGATGGTCTTATTCTTCACTTGAAGAATCATCCCATGACCTTATTGATGTGAGGGCTTTGTCCTTGCATGCCACCTTCTTTGTCTTGGGTGTGGGCTTATTTGGACAAACTTCCACAAAGTGCCCCAACTCGCCGCATCCATAGCATCCTTTCTTTCTTTGCTCATTTATTTGATTGGTGAAGATGAAATCTTGAATTTGGATGGGCACACCCTTGACATTGAGCCTTAGGATCATCTTCTCCACCTTGTTGATAAGTTTGATTGATTCTTTATCAAGGTTAGAGGTAGAGGAGGAAGATTGATCACCATCACTTGAATCATCATCACCATCACCATCATTGTTTACACCAAAATTTGGAAAGGGGAACACGGGAACTCAAAGCTTCTAAGATTGTGTCATCAAGGAATTGATTAGATATGAATTGATATTAGCTGATTTGGATGCGATATCAGAATCGGCTATTTTATAGATGACATCAACAGGCGGTGTCAATTAACTATGTTTGGATGTCGTCAGGGGAGACGTGTCGGATTCTACAGAAAAGGAAAATTAGGGTCCACGTTATTATTAAGTTAGGAAGTTTTCTTTTATTCCAAGAATTGTACTAAGTCATATTCGAGTAGGATTCATGTTTAGGTTTCAGGTATAAATATTGGACCCTAGTTATTGTAAAAAAATGAACACTCAATCAATAAAATCTTTCTGACTTTCGCCATCGCATTAGGAGTAGGAGTACTATAGATCTCGATGAGTTCTTCAGCAAATAGGGCTACATTGACTGATCGACCTCCAGCTTGCTTGTGAGTACCATCATGACTTGTATTGTGCTTGTAAAGCTGCATCAGCTGATTGATCTTTTGTGAGCCATAATATAAGTTAGTTATCGATCTGTATCGTAGTTTGTAAGGCTACATCAGCTGATTGATCTCTTATGAATCATAATATAGATCAAAGTTATCGATCTTGTGTTAAATAACTTGTTTAATATAATATCATTAGTTATCAAATCTGCTAAGATTAGTAAGATTTTCCTTGCTGTTTTTGGTTGGTTCAATAGTTATTGATCTTGTTATAATTAATGTTTTATTAATTATAACAAAATCATCCGATTGAGATAGAGATAGATCGACATAATATCATCTTAATTGGTTGTCCTTTGATCTGATCATGCTTTAAATCTTATAATTGATGGCTTAATTCTGCTAAATCGGCTGTTTTATCTCTATTCCAATCAAACATAGTATGCATCCAAAGACATGTTTTAATCTTGAATAAACTCACTAGTTAATGAGATCTAATCTAATGACACTACTATGGCTGCATCGATTCGGTCGAACCTCACTAGTAAGACTTTAGATTAGAAATTATTGATTAGTGGTCTTGTTCATGATCAAGATATGTACTCTATTTGTTTGCTATGACTGCATCGGCTATTTTAGTCGATTTGCCTATACTCTCATGCATATAGCATGTTTTCATGAATCTGTCAACATATAGATGGTTTTATAGATTCTTTGGCTTTAGTTTGTTATCATTAACATAGCTACATCGATCCGATCGAACCTCATTGCTGATGATAATAGATTAGACTCAAAACTATTTGTAGATTCATTTATATTAGACAGTCGATTTGTTCGTATGTTATACTCTTTTCATCAAACTTATTGGCTCAACACTTTATATCGATCATGTTCCATTTAGTCGATGATGCTTTCTGATGTTCCATGAGCATCGATTATTTTGATTCATATCATTATGATTTAATATTAGCCGATAATCCTTGATTTAAATATCTTCATTTCATGGATACGCTGGATATCGACTATTTAGTCAATATTCTCATTGAATTAGCTATCTAGCCATACATTTGGAACTGTTTGGTTCAACACCGACATGTTCCACCTTAAATTACTGATAAGATTTTCTTTCCTTATCAATTGCAGGTCAAATTGACTGGCATGTCATTGGGTTTTCAAAATTTGCTGGTTCTGTGTTGAAGTCTAGTAGATCTCTGGTCTTGTTCCACTCAGATCTTCTGGCTTGCTGTGTGTTGATCACATCGCCATATTTTTGTGTCAACACACTTTTTGGCACGCCCGGTGGGACCACAATCGTCTTGGTGGTTCACAACAACAAGGACATTCTTATGGTACCTTATGAAGACTTACCTGATAAGGATAAAGATGGCATTGGTAATGCTATAGAGGTGTTTTAGAACAAGTGCTTGTTGTCATATACCAAAACACATGATAATAAAGTTGTTCAGAAATATCCACTACCTAGAGTTTTGATACATAGGCAGTTAGATACAGATGAAGCTGATGATATGTGTTTCTTTGTAGAAGCTATCAACAAATCTATTCATGATGCAATGTTGAATCATAATACAACTTTCTTGAATACATTCCACAATACCATGAAGGAGGTGTTTCATAGATTTCCACTTGATCAGGTTGGACCGGCTTATTACAATATTTCGCATCTGTCGACTCAGGGGACTAATCAAGCTGGTACTAGCCATCAAGAGGTAGTACTAGCTAAGAGTGATGATGCCTAGGCAATTCAGAATCTATCTGAGCAAATTTAGGGTGCTACTACTAATCAAATACAATATAATCTTGGATCATTATTACAGCATGTGCAACAGTCGATAGGGCAAGTTCAGAATTAGATGGTTAATTTTGGTACATTAGGCCAAATACCACCATCGGCTCAAAAAAAATAGCACCATCGATTCAAAGGATTCATAAAGATATAGATCCTAATGTTTTCAATCAGAGATTTTAAATAGTAAATCAGTAAGGGGCTCGACAGATAGATATTCCACAAGGATATCATTATGGTTCATATTATAATACCCTTAATATGATTCCAAATCCAGGATATCAAGACACTCATAATTTCAATCTACAGATGGGTCAGCAATTGTAAAGAAATTCAAACTCAAATGCTAATGAATTATTGCTCAGAGTAACTGAAAAGATGAAAAATCAGTTTGGTTTAAAACCAAAAGGACAAACCTTTTCATATAAACATCCATATCTAGAGTGGTATGATTTAGTGGTCCTTCCTATGAACTATAGGCTTCTAGAATTTGCTAAGTTCATTGGTCAAGATAGCACACGTATAATAGAACATGTCAGTCGATATCTTACTCAGTTGGGTGAAGCCTCTGTTGAAGAAGCGCATCGAGTTCGTTTCTTCTCTTTGTCCCTGTCAGGACCAACTTTCACTTGGTTTTTATCACTAGCGGTTAATTCTATTGCCAATTGGAGTGATCTTGAAAAGAAATTTCATACATATTTCTACACTAGGATAGGGGAAAGAAAGACCACAAATTTAACAACTATAAAGCAAAAGCTAATGAATCGGGTGCTGAGTTCCTTCAGAGGTTCCGAGAAACAAGAAACATATGCTTTTCGTTGAATTTGACTGATGATCAACTAGCTATGTTGGCCGTTCAAGGAATGTTGCCAACATGGAGAGAAAAGCTGCTTTGGCAAGAATTTGACAATTTAGGTCAATTGGCTCAATGGGTGGCAGCACTTAATAGCCAGTTCCAGAATATACGTAGAGAAACCTGATTCCAAAAGAATGCTGCAATCGCTGAAGCTTATAATCCATATTTTGTCGATGACGATGATGAAGAAGAGGAAATTACCGTAGCTAAATGAATTGGGGTAAAAAGATAGTAGTGATTCCAAATCCTTGGGGAAAAGAAGTTGAAGAAAGTTATGATTTTGATGTTATAAAAGCAGACAAACTTTTTGATTTCTTGCTTGAGAAGGGACATATTAAATTGCCTGCTAATCATGTTATATTACCTCCTGATCAGTTGAAGAATAAGAAGTTCTAGAAGTACCATAACACTACTTCTCATACTATTAATGATTGTAGGATTTTTCGGCAGCATATTCAGAGGGCTATTCAACAAGGGAAGCTTAAATTTGATACAACTCGGAAAATAAAAGTTGATGATAATCCTTTCCCAAAGGATCAGAACATGGTTGATGCTAAGTTGTTCAAAGGGAAAACTAAAGTTTTGACATTAGTTAGGGCAAGAGAAACTAGAACAATTGATCCGAAGATGCAAATATTGGCTGATGAATATAGAGAAATTAAAAGGCGTCGTGACCAACAAAAGAGTCGATATGAGTAGGGAGAAATGTCGAGAGATGGTGCGATGAGACCATGTGGTACATCTTGAATTCTATTGAATAAATGGCAATGGCAGAAGGAGAAAGATTATCAGCGCTGGTTAGAAGAGAAGGAATATCAACGTCAACAAGAAGAAGGGAGATATGAAAGAGAACAAGATGAGTCACATTGGAATTGCCATTTCTTCGGACATTGTTGGAATGAAGGTTTAAGATTGCCTACTAGAAATAATTGCCCAGAATGTAGCGAACAATATTGGGAGTTTAGGCAATCTCAAGTCAACCACCGTCTATCCATGATCGAATTGAATATCAACATAATGATGTGGATCGGCGCTTAAAAATAGAAGCATTCATGATCGGCTTGGAAAGCGAGTTGTTGATCAGAACTGGGCTGATTATGAAGAAGATGATGATGAAGAGTATGTTTGGCAGGAAGGACAATGGTGTTCAGGAGGTTTAATAAGAAGTCAGAAGAGAAGAGTACAATGCCTAAGGAGCAGAGAATTAGAATAGACTCAAAAATTTAGTAAACCGTAAGTATGGCATGCTAAACAAATAGTCGATAAGGGTCAACCATCGGCTAATATTCAAATAGCTTTTCTTTTACCATCTAAATTTAAATCTCCATCAGATCAAGAAGTCTATTTGGATTTTGATGAATTAGAGTATTAAGAGATGGCTACCTAGTTGACATTGATACAACAAGCTATATATGATAAACCAGTTAAGCTTCAGCATTTGAAGGCTTTACATGTGAAAGGTTTTGTCGATGGGAAGCCGATGAGTAAAATGTTGGTTGATGGAGGTGCCTCTATTAATATGATGCCTTATACTACTTTTTGCAACCTTGGTAAAGGACCAGAAGATCTGATTAAGACTAACATGATGCTTAAAGATTTTGGGGGTAATGCATCCAAGACCAGGGGGCAATAAATGTTGAATTAACAATTGGAAGCAAGACTTTGTTCACTACATTCTTTGTCATTGATTTAAAGGGTTCATACAGTTTACTCCTTGGTCATGATTGGATTCATGCCAATTGTTGTGTGCCATTATGGGGGACATGACCCCCGGTATCCATAAGACAAGACATAGGATGCATCATCAGAGGTGGCCTAGCCCACAAGATCAAGGCGTGCACGGCACTGGTCGACGTGCACCGCAAGATATTGTATAGTACCAAATAGGATACTTTTCTTATAACCCCACCCCTCTAGAGTATATAAGGAGAGGCAGGGGTCTCCTAGTCAACATCTACATACATCTCAATACAATACACCAAAGACACATGATGTAGGGTATTACATCGATCAGACGGCGAGAACCTGTCTAAATCATTGTCTATGTGCCTTGTGTCACCATCCGGTTCCTCATTACACGCACCCCTACTGATCAATCTACCCTCATGGGATATCCCTCGAAGGACTGTTGAGCATCTTTTGTCGACAGTTAGTGCCCACCGTGGGGCTTGTGCGTGCTGATCCCTAGCTAACCAGATGGCATAACTCAACATCAACATCCTTCACGGCAACTCGACTGGTCACATCGACATCCTTTGACAACCATGGCGCATGTCTTCATATGCGGATTGACACCTCCAAGCTCCAACTATTTCCATCCTTCTCCAACACAAGATCAACTTTGTTCTAGCCATCAAGCGAGCTACCCATGTCGCCGACCAGATAACGCTATACGTCGCCGACCAGACATTCTGTTTAAAGCTAAGTCACGCTTTAATATTCTTCTAAATATTCTCCAATCTTCGTATATCGCCATAATATTTCTTCGAGCTGTTTTCTCCATGTTTGTTCTCTAAACGATTTTCTCCGCGTGTAGCATCTTAAAGATGACATACAGCTAAGTCTAAGGTGAATCCCCAAATAGTCATGTTGACGCTCGGATGTCCCCAGGGATGGCCCTATCTCTAGCTCCTCCCTACACGTGCACGAGCGTCTGCCCTCTGCATTATGGGTGGTCGATAGCGGCTCCTTAGCAACGCTTTGCTCTTCTTACACGCACACGGGCTCTGCACTCTACATTATGGTTAACGGGCTAGCTAGGGCTAGAGACTCAGCTACACACTAACTAGTCGAGCGGTTTATATTAAATATAAATACATCTTCAGAATAGCACTAAGTGTTCACACCAACTGATCGCCTAGCTACATACGCTATTTCATTACTGTTGCTGATTCTTCTCCAGAGTTCATATACTTTTACATCATGTACTACCCATTCTACATATTTGTATTGCAGGATCATTGTCCAGGTGATTGGACCACCTGGTGCTCAGACTTCTCCACCAATCAATTGGTCGAACTGCCAGGTTCATGGACTTCATCGCCAACTAGTTGATCGGACTGTTCACTAGTCGCTACTACTCAATGCTCACTTCACCACAGACCAGCTGACTAGACTATTCATCACTCATGCTTCATCATCAGTTATGCTAGGGGCTTACCAGCTAAGCTGAGGACTCCTTGGTGCACAGACATCGCTAGCTATGTCGAAGACTCCTCGGTGCTCGGACATCGCCAGCTATGCCCAGAACTCCTCGGTGCTCGGACATCGCCTACTACACCAGGGACACGATGCTCGGACATCGCCAACTACGCTAGGGACTCCTTAGTGCTCAGACGTCACCTGCTACATCGGGGACTCCTCGGTGCTCGAACATCACCAGCTACGCTGGGAACTCCTCGACGCTCGGACATCACCAGCTACACCACAGACTCCTCGGTGCTCGGACATCGCCAGCTACACCAAGGACTTCTCGGTGCTTAGACATCACCAGCTATGCTAGGGACTCCTTGGTGCTCGAACATCACCAGCTACACCGAGGATTCCTCAGTGTTCGAACATCGCCAGCTACATCAGGAACTCCTCGGTGCTTAGACATCACCAGCTACACTAGGGACTCCTCAGTGCTCAGACATTGCTAGCTATGTTGTGGACTCCTTGGTGCTTGAACATCGCCAGCTACCCTGGGGACTCCTCGATGCTCGAACATTGCCAGCTACGCCTAGGACTCCTTGGTGCTCGGACATCACCAGCTACACCGGGGACTCCTCGGTGCTCGGACATTGCCAACTACGCTAGGGACTCCTTGGTGCTCAAACATCGCCAGCTACGCTAGGGACTCCTCAGTGCTCGGACATCGTCAGCTATGCCAGGGACTCCTCAGTGCTCAAACATCGCAGGCTACGTCGGGGACTCCTCGGTGCTTGGACATCGCCAACTAAGCTGAGGACTCCCTTGGTGGTCGGATCTTGCTATGTCTCATCAGTGTGCTATCAAGCTGCTCCATGATGTTTGGATCAAGGTGTTGATCTTGGGTAGCAAGTTTGGGGTCTTGATACACGCATGTCAGATGACATCAGCAAGCTTTTAGACTTCTTTTCTTTGACCATGCTACAAGATTCATTCTTCATCTTTCAGCAGGCTCGGGGACTAAGTGGCTACACTTCACCTAGTGATGAATGTAGTGCTTATTTCTTGATTTACCCTCCTCATTGTTGGAGTGTAAGTGGCTACACTTTTCCTAAGTGGAAGAATTTTCAAATTTTATCTTGAGCCCCTTACATCCTTCTAGCAAGCCTTACTTAGCTAAGTTCGAGGTCTCCTAACTAGTTAAACTGGTCGGCATTGACTTTCACCGCCTAGGTCACCAGTTACACTAGTCGACTTCGACCTTCACCACCCAGGTCACTAGTTAAACTGGTTGGTTTTGACTTTAATTGCTCGGATCACTAGTTAAACTAATCGGCTTCACGTCAAAGTGCTCGGACTTGTTCAAGATAGCATTGCTCAAAGGATACAAGGCACTCGGGGACTAGCTATGAGGGATATGACCCTTGGTATCCATAAGACAAGACATGGGCTGCACCATCAGAGGTGGCCCAGCCCACAAGATCAAGGCGTGCATGACACTGGTTGACGTACACCACAAGATATTGTATAGTACCAAATAGGATACTTTCCTTGTAACCCCACCCCTCCAGAGTATATAAAGACAGGCAAGGGTCCCCTAGTCGACATCTACATACATCTCAATATAATACACCAAAGACACAGGACATAGGGTATTACGTCGATCAGACGGCCCAAACCTATCTAAATCGCTGTCTCTGCACCTTGTATCACCATCCGGTTCCTGATTACGCGCACCCCCATCGATCAATCTACCTTCGTGGGATACCCCTCGAAGGACTACCGAGCATCTTTTGTTGACAACCATCGACTATGCATCAATGCTTGATTCAGTTGCATGGAGACAATGTTGAGCTAGTTCATGCTGATGATTCTGTGAGTATAGCAACGGCTGATTCAATGTATTGGAAACTAGAAGATTTTGAGTGTTTTTCTAGCAAGCGATTGGTAGGAAGCTTCATTAGAATCAATGATGAAGGCCAATAGCCGATCCGAGCAGTCGGCTTTGAAAGTTTGTTTTAATGGATAATCTAATAGATGGTACAGATGGTAAACTAGGACATGGCTTTATGTCGGCCGATGAGTTAGAAGAAATAGATATTGGTCTAGGAGATAGGCCTAGGCTGATGTATGTAAGTTCTAAATTGGATCTTGAGTATAAACAAGAATTGATAGATTTGTTAAAGGAATTTAAAGATTATTTTGCTTAGGAATATTATGAAATGCCTTGCTTAGATCGATCAATTATTGAACATCGGTTGCCAATCAAACCTGAATATCGGCCATTTAAACAAGCTCCAAGGAGATTTAATCCAAATGTTCTTGATGATATTAAGAAGACTGAAAGACTACTAGAAGCAAAATTTATCCGACATTGCCGATATGCAGAGTGGATATCGAGTGTAGTTCCTATGTATAAGAAAAATAAGAAGTTGAAAGTCTATATTGATTTCATAGATTTGAACAAGGCTACACCGATAGATGGTTATCCAATACCAATAGTTGAGATTTTGGTAGATGCAGGAGCCGGGCACAAGGTAATTAGTTTTATGGATGGTAATGTAGGTTATGATCAAGTTTTTATGGCTGAAGAAGACATAGCAAAAATAGCCTTTAGGTACCCCGGCGTAATCGGCTTATTTTAATGGGTTGTGATGACTTTTGGATTGAAGAATGCTGGTGCAACTTATCAGAGGGCAATGAATTATATTTTTTATAAGTTGGTCAGCAGGATTGTTGAAATCTATATTTATGATGTGGTGGTGAAATTCAAAGGTGACAAAGAACATCTGGCTGATCTATGGGAGACTTTGGAGTGCATAAGAAAACATGGTTTAAAGATGAGTCCTAATAAGTGTGCCTTGGAGTGTCAGCTAGACAATTTTTGGGTTTTATGGTCCATGAGAGAGGAATTGAGATTGGTTAGAAAAGTATGAAAGCAACTGATGAGGCAATACCTCCAACTAATAAAATAGAATTACAATCTCTGCTTGGTAAGATTAGTTTTATCAGAAGGTTTATTTCAAATATGTTAGAAAGGGTTCTACCGTTTTCTCCTTTGTTGAATTAAAAAATGATCAAGAATTTAAATGGGGTGACGTACAACAAAAAGCGCTTGAGGAGATAAAAGAGTATATGAAATCTCCACCTGTGCTGGTTCCTCCTTAGCAAGGTAAGCCTTTTAAGTTGTATGTGTCGGCCGATAGCCAAACGATTGGATTGGCCTTGATGCAAGAGTTTGAAGGAAAGGAACAAGTTGTTTTCTATTTAAGTAGAAAACTTTTGGATCCAGAAACAAGATATTCTCCTATTGAAAAGTTATGCTTATGCTTATATTTCTCCTGCACTAAATTGCGACATTATTTATTATCGACTGAGTGTACAGTTGTGTCTAAAGCTGATGTGATCAAACACATATTGTTAATGTCGATATTAAATGGGAGAATGGGAAAGTGGATTCTTATATTATCAGAATCTGACTTGAGGTATGAATTGGCTAAAGGAGTCAAAGGACAAGTGATGTCCAATTTTATTACTCAACACAATAAATCAAGCATCGGCTATGTGGAACCTATGCCATGGACATTGTTCTTTGATGGATCATCGTGCAAGCAAGATGGTGGCATTAGTATTGTTATTATTTTGCCTCGGGGGGCAAGTTTTGAGTTTGCCTTTCAAACAAACCAATGACCACCAATAATCAAGCAGAATATGAAGCTATTCTTATGGGACTTCAACTTCTTCTAGAAGTAAAGGCCGAATCAATTGAAATATTTGGAGATTCATAGTTAATTATTAATCAGTTGATCGGCATGTATGAATGTAAAGATGATATTATGAAGGGATACCATGATGAATGTCTAAAGTTACTGGAGGAGTTTCCTCTTACTTCTCTTTAGCATATTCCAAGAGCACAAAATCAAGAGGCCAATCAGTTAGCTCAAAATGCGTCAGGCTATCGAGTGTTCCAAGAAATCTTAAGTAATGAGACCTTGGCTAATGATTGGAGAGTTGAAATAGTCAATTACCTTAAGAATCCATCACAGAAGGTTACTAGAAAATTAAGATATAAATTGATAAAGTATGTTTTGTTAGAAGATTAGTTGTATTACAAAACAGTCGATGGGGTTTTGCTTAAATGTTTAAGTCAAGAAAAAGTGAGAGTATTGATGGGAGAAGTGCATGAAGGAATATGCGGAGCTCATTAATCGGCTTATAAAATGAAATAGGTTATTCATAGGTCTGGATATTTCTGGCCAACAATATTAGAAGATTATTTTGAATATTACAAGGGATGTTAGGATTGTTAGCGTTTTGGTAATGTTTAGAAATCGCATGCATCAGCTATGAACCCAATAATTAAGCCATGACCATTCCGATGATGGGGAATTGATTTAATTGGCTAGATTTTTCCACCTTCAAGTAGAGGGCACAAGTTTACATTGGTAGCAATTGATTATTTTACCAAGTGGGTTAAGACAATTCCTTTGAAAACAGTAACTTCAAAGAATATGGTTGCTTTTTTCAGGGAGCATATTGTTTATCGTTTTGGGATTCCTTAAACCATTACTACCGATCAAGGACCATTATCAGAGGAATTTAGACATTTTGCTACCAGTATGGGAATTAAATTACTAAATTCTTCCCCTTATTATGCTCAAGCTAATGGCCAGGTAGAGGCATCCAATCAATTTTTGATTATGTTAGTTAAGAATAAAATTGAAGAGCAACCAAGGAAGTGGTACCTGACACTTAATGAAGCATTGTAGGCATATAGGATGGCTTGCCATGGATCGATTAAATCATCACCTTATGAGTTAGTATATGGGCATAATGCAGTTCTTCCTTAGGAGATTCATACTAGATCAAGATGTGTTATATTGCAAAATGATTTGATAGCCAAAGTCTATAAAATCCTTATGATGGATGATTTGGAGGACTTAAGTTGTCATCAGCTGCGCGCTCTTGAAAATATTGAGGCCAATAAATTAAGGGTTGCAAGGCATTATAATAAAAAGGTCAAGAACAAATAGTTTTGTGAAAGAGAGTTAGTTTGGAAAGTAAGATTGCCGATTGGGTCTAAAGATAGCAGGTTTGGCAAATTGTCGCCTAATTGGGAAGGTCTTTATCGGATTAAATGTTGTGCGCCTGGTAATACTTATATTTTGAGAACACTAGAAGGGGAAGAGGAGTTTGATAGAGCAATCAATGGAAAATTTCTAAAGAAGTATTATCCAAGCATTTGGATTAATACTTGATAGCCGATTTGTTTAGTCATCAGATCTAATAGCCGGTACCAGGAGGGTATCGCCTTTAGTTTAAAAAAAATTAAACCGAAGGGGGTAAAAGCCGATACGATATATATCACCTATAGAGCAAAGACACACACAAGGACAATCATGATTTATATTATGGTAGTTTCATAGATGAATTCATAAGGAAAAGGCAAAAACTTTATTCATTCATCGTTTGCTCCTAATACAAACTCATCAAACACCTTGTTCACAACATCTTGGGCTGGTGTGATATGTACAATGGCCACTGCGGCGTCGTCGAAGTCCTTAATCAGCTCCTTGTGCATGTCGGGATCATCGGCCTCTAGGAAGCCTGGCTCCATGGTGTGGAGGTCGTGCCCAGTCTAGACTTACGCCATGGCCAGAGCCACCACTGCACCATGACAAAAGCCATGGAGGGCAATGTCCTAGGCAAGCGTCGGGATGTCGGGCAGATGGTTGATGAGCGGAGGGCCCTAGGTGTTTGATGTAGACAAGGCCCAATCTTTCGATAGGTATGAAAGTGTCGATCGGTGGAGACTCGACGTTCATGATCTAGGCTTCGAACCAAGACTGATTTGGACCCTCACAACCGTTACACCACTGTTCTGTTGGTCATCAACCACATGATCGCGATTGACCTCGTCGAGAAGGCTTTCCTGCAAGTGAATCGAGAACGCAAGCAAGAATGGAATGAACGCATTCTGAAATTGCAAATAAATATGGGGCTTATGATAACGAGAATGAGTTCAAGTCTTTATTCAAAAGGACTAATCGCCACAGGAGAACAAGATCAAGAACTAGGGCCCTGGTTCACAGCAAGCGGCCTTGGCGGCGCAATTGTAGCAAAACGACATCTGTTTCACAAGGAAATCAAGAACTAAATAAAACCCAAACCCTAAGGAGAGCGATGGTTGCTAATTATAGAGCCCTGGATGTCACCCCCTGGATGTGCCCCCTAATGGGCTCTAAGACGATACACAACCCAACAGACCAAAAGACGGTGTCGCAGCACCCTGGTAGATTCTGGACACTGACTTGTTTCGACGATTCCCATTGATTCCGAAGGGCTTTTGATGTGAGACCACTTGCATTGGCTTACTTATCTAATTAGCTTTCCATTCATGTGTATCGTCAAAAATGGAGCCCAGATGGGCCTATGTGACCAGTTTTATTACAGACTGGTCCTAGAATCCAAGATGGGCTCGAGCTTAATTTGGGCCTCCACCTTGGTGACTCGAACCGGATGAACTTCGGGCCTCTTTCTTGGTTAGGACACCCTCGCTGATCTCCTCGTCCTCTATCTCCAAGCATGGTCATATGCATGGAGCTCATGTCCTTATTATCCTCCCTTTCTTTATGAAAAGTCGTCCTCGGCATCGATTTTGCTTGAAGTCGATCCTATACAACATGAAGACAAACGAGGTTTTCAAAATAATGGGAATAGACAACGTTGTGAGAAAGAATATGACCACATATCTTGGTTTGTAGCATGTCTTGTCCTACAGACATGTAGTCTGCTCGATTGAAATACACACGATCTTTGTCAATACTATCCTGCAAAAGATTAGTACTAACAAGAAACATATGCTCCATTTCTTTGGATTTCACTTGTGTTCAAAAAGCAAAACTAGTGGAATATGGCATAACAACAGTGTTGATTTTACTATCCTATAGTTGATCATTACTTTGCACAACAAAAGGAGAATTTAGATTTGTACAAATGTAAACTTGTTGTATCAAATAATGTCCTTGGTTGTTATATTTGCCAAAAACATGATATGTATGTTTAGAGAACCATGGCAAATCAGCATATGCATAAAGTTTCTCCTCTAAAGAACTAAGATTACACGGAACATCAAATTCAATGTAACCCAAAGTATTTAAAGAAGACAATAATTTTAGCTCATCAACTTCACTAGCATTATGAATAACAAGTCTATTTTTAGCACAAGTGTTCGATTTCAGCACACATATAGCATGATCATTCTTCAATGATTGCATATGTATAACATAAATATCATCATGCAAGTCATCTTTGTCACAAGGAACATCAAGCAAATCATCTTGTGACAAAGGTAAATCAAGCGAATGCTCCACTAAAATTTGCTCTATCATAGCATGATTGGTAGAAAAAATTAGCACATCAAGAGAACTCTCACCTTCCGTGAGTTTAGCATCATGGGTATTACCTTTGTTCTCATGTTCATCAGGAGTAATAGTTGATGGTTCTGAATTTTCATATGAGGCTGTGAGCATCTCATTTTCTATCTCGTCATCCTTGCTCTTTTGTACATTGTCCTACAAAAGGTTAGGCATAGCAGGAGGAATAACAAGAGATTGATCTAGTTGATGCACCTCATCATTTGAATTAATTACAAGAGATGGATTAACAAAATTTTCTCTCATAAGATGTTTCATATCATTCCATGTGTGAGGTTTATCTGAAAAACTTAAGAACTCCCACCAAGTTGATGCAGATTGTCTCAAAACACCAGTTGCATTTTTAATTTTCCTCCGTTCGCACATATAACTTTGTGCAAAAATATTATCTATTTTAGTTTCCCACTTAATGTACTCATCAACACCAATACCATCATAAGTAGGCGAGTAAGAAAGAATAGATTGACCTATGGAAGGAGGTGTAGCAGTAATAGTGCATGGCTCATGCATCATTGATGTCTCATATCGGTACGTGTTGTAACCTGTCATTGTTAGCATCAAACAAGAAAACACACAAGTATGTATTTTTCTATCAGCTACTATAGGATGTGGTCAAGGAGTAAAGTCACACACTCTTAAGTGTCTTACCATGGTCTTACAAGTGTTCTTACCGAAGCAACAGGCCGTGCAATCGGTCGGTGACTGTGATACTATTGTAGCTTTAGTATAAGAGTTGCAAGGCAAACCTATACTTGGTTAGAAGAAAGTGGAGTTTGGACATGCATAATATAGTAGCAAGGAATAGCAATATTCGCAACTAAATAGCAAAGCTGAATAAGTATCCCGAGTACTTGTCTTAGTTGCTGGCCTAATAACGTTCCAAGTACCAGATGTATCAAGTGATGTGAACAACAGAAATATGATTAGGAACAAGGTGGAAATCAGCACATGCAAACACAGCTCAAATGGTGCTCTCTATGTGCTCCTCTAGATATTGTTCCACTTTTGCCCCTCTCCTTTTTCTCTATTTTTGGGTTGTCGTTGTTTTTTGGGATTCTTTGACTTTTTTATTTTTTTGATATTTTTTCTTCACTTAGGAGCACAAAAGAAGTAACCACAGAATATATGAGCTTAAACAAGTGAAAGGCGTGGCCTGTGGAAAATTTAGAAGATGTGCTCAAAATTGACAAAAAGCTTGTGACCACGAAAAGAGGATCTTGGACCAGTTTTTGGCCAAAATAAAAAAATTTCAAACCGGTAAAGCCGGGGATGAGCGGATCCAAAAAAAATTTCTAATCGATTTTGATATATGGAACGTCAAAATCCAAATTCGTATGCGAAAACTAGACCAGTTTTGAGAACCGACTCCGAAGTAGAGGACAAAATGGGAACAATAGTGAAAAAGTTGTTGCGATAGGTATGGATAGATGCAAACAGCGAAGATAAGTGTAACAAATTAGATGGCGTGGACTAAGAATTGATGGATACAAAGGAAACACAGCAAGACTTGAAGGTGTTCATGGATTATGATGAAAAACAAAGGGAAAACACAAACTAGACTAAAAACGATCTAAAACCAGCAACCAGAACTTGCCCTAGGACACGAACTCAACAACATGAAACAGAGACAAAATTGCATGGCACAATGAGGCTATAGGACAGGGAATATGTGGTGGTGTATTTTTTTTTGGCTTTTTGTGGATTATACGTAATGCAAAAACAGTAACAATCTAAAGGGGAAAACAAAGTTATACCTAACGGGCAACAAGGTCTCTGATACCACTTGATGTAGACAACGCCCGATCTTTCGATAGGTATGATAGCGTTGATTGGTGGAGACTTGACGTTCATGATCTAGGCTTCAAACCAAGACTAATTTGGACCCTCACAACCATTACACCACTGCTCTATTGGTTATCAACCACGCGATCGTGATTGACCTCACCGAGAAGACTTTCCTGCAAGTGAATCAAGAACACAAGCATGAACATAATGAACGCAATATGAAATTGCAAATAAATATGAGGCTTATGATAATGAGAAGGAGTTCAAGTCTTTATTGGAAAGGACTAATCGTCATAGGCGAACAAGATCAAGAACTGGGGCCCTGGTTCACAGCAAGCGGTCTTGGCGGCACAGTTGCAGCAAAACGATGTCTGTTTCATAAGGAAATCAAGAACTAAACAAAACCCAAACCCTAAGGAGAGCGATGGCTACTAATTCTAGAGCCCCGGACATCACCCCCCTGGACACGCCCCTAATGGGTTCTAATGAGTTAGTATATGGGCATAATGCAGTTCTTCCTTAGGAGATTCATACTGGATCAAGATGTGTTACATTGCAAAATGATTTGACAGCCAAAGTCTATAAAATCCTTATGATGGATGATTTAGAGGACTTAAGTTGTCATCAGCTGCGCGCTCTTGAAAATCTTGAGGCCAATAAATTAAGGGTTGCAAGGCATTATAATAAAAAGGTCAAGAACAAATAGTTTTGTGAAAGAGAGTTAGTTTGGAAAGTAAGATTGCCGATTAGGTCTAAAGATAGCAGGTTTGGCAAATTGTCGCCAAATTGGGAAGGACTTTATCGGATTAAATGTTGTGCGCCTGGCAGTACTTATATTTTGAGAACGCTAGAAGGGGAAGAGGAGTTTGATAGAGCAATCAATGGAAAATTTCTAAAGAAGTATTATCCAAGCATTTGGATTAATACTTGATAGCCGATTTGTTTAGTCATCAGGTCTAATAGCCGGTACCAGGAGGGTATCGCCTTTAGTTTAAAAAAATTAAACCAAAGGGGGTAAAAGCCGATGCGATATATATCGCCTATAGAGCAAAAACACACACAAGGACAATCATGATTCGTATTATGGCAGTTTCATAGATGAATTCATAAGGAAAAGGCAAAAACTTTATTCATTCATCGTTTGCTCCTAATACAAACTCATCAAACACCTTGTTCACAACATCTTGGGCTGGTGTGATATGTACAATGGCCACTGCGGCATCGTCGAAGTCCTTAATCAGCTCCTTGTGCATGTCGGGATTATCGGCCTCTGGGAAGCCTGGCTCCATGGTGCGGAGGTCGTGCCCGGTCTGGACTTACGCCATGGCCAGATCCACCACTGCACCATGACAAAAGCCATGGAGGGCAATGTCCTAGGTAAGCGTCGGGATGTCGGGCAGATGGTTGATGAGCGGAGGGCCATGGGTGTTTGATGTAGACAAGGCCCAATCTTCTGATAGGTATGATAGCGTCGATCGGTGGAGACTCGACATTCATGATCTAGGCTTTGAACCAAGACTAATTTGGACCCTCGCAACCGTTACACCACTGTTCTGTTGATTATCAACCACATGATCGCGATTGACCTCGTCGAGAAGGCTTTCCTGCAAGCGAATCGAGAACGCAAGCAACAACAGAATGAACACATTCTGAAATTGCAAATAAATATGGGGCTTATGATAACGAGAATGAGTTTAAGTCTTTATTCAAAAGGACTAATCGCCACAGGCGAACAAGATCAAGAACTAGGGCCCTGGTTCACAGCAAGCGGCCTTGGCGGCGCAATTGTAGCAAAACGACATCTGTTTCACAAGGAAATCAAGAACTAAATAAAACCCAAACCCTATGGAGAGCGATGGCTGCTAATTATAGAGCCCCGGATGTCACCCCCTGGATGCGCCCCCCTAATGGGCTCTAAGACGATACACAACCCAACAGACCAAAAGACGGTGTCGCAGCACCCTGGTAGATTCTGGACACTAACTTGTTTCGACAATTCCCATTGATTCCGAAGGGCTTTTGATGTGAGACTACTTGCATTGGCTTCCTTATCTAATTAGCTTTCCATTCATATGTGTATCGTCAAAAATGGAGCCCAGATGGGCCTGTGTGACCAGTTTTATTATAGACTGGTCCTAGAACCCAAGATGGGCTCGAACTTAATTTGGGCCTCCACCTTGGTGACTCGAACCGGATGAACTTCGGGCCTCTTTCTTGGTTAGGACACCCTCGCTGATCTCCTCGTCCTCTATCTCCAAGCATGGTCATATGCATGGGGCTCATGTCCTTATTATCCTCCCTTTCTTTATGAAAAGTCGTCCTCGGCATCGATTTTGCTTGAAGTCGATCCTATACAACATGAAGACAAACGAGGTTTTCAAAATAATGGGAATAGACAATGTTGTGAGAGAGAATATGACCACATATCCAGGTTTGTAGCATGTCTTGTCCTACAGACATGTAGTCTGCTCGATTGAAATACACATGATCTTTGTCAATACTATCCTGCAAAAGATTAGTACTAACAAGAAACATATGCTCCATTTCTTTGGATTCCACTTGTGTTCAAAAAGCAAAACTAGTGGAATATGGCATAACAATAGTGTTGATTTTATTGTCCTATAGTTGATCATTACTTTGCACAACAAAAGGAGAATTCAGATTTGTACAAATGTAAACTTGTTGTATCAAATAATGTCCTTGGTTGTTATATTTGCCAAAAATATGATATGTATGTTTAGAGAACCATGGCAAATCAGCATATGCATAAAGTTTCTCCTCTAAAGAATTAAGATTACATGGAACATCAAATTCAATATAACCTAAAGTATTTAAAGAAGACAATAATTTTAGCTCATCAACTTCACTAGCATTATGAATAACAAGTCTATTTTTAGCACAAGTGTTCGATTTCAGCACACATATAGCATGATCATTCTTCAATGATTGCATGTGTATAACATAAATATCATCATGCAAGTCATCTTCGTCACAAGGAACATCAAGTAAATCATCTTGTGACAAAGGTAAATCAAGCGAAGGCTCCACTAAAATTTGCTCTATCATAGCACGATTGGTAGAAAAAATCAGTACATCAAGAGAACTCTCACCTTCCATGAGTTTAGCATCATGGGTATTACCTTTGTTCTCATGTTCATTAGGAGTAATAGTTGATGGTTCTGAATTTTCATATGAGGCTGTGAGCATCTCATTTTCTGTCTCGTCATCCTTGCTCTTTTGTACATTGTCCTACAAAAGGTTAGGCATAGCAGGAGGAATAACAAGAGATTGATCTAGTTGATGCACCTCATCATTTGAATTAATTACAAGAGATGGATTAACAAAATTTTCTCTCATAAGATGTTTCATATCATTCCATGTGTGAGGTTTATCTGAAAAACTTAAGAACTCCCACCAAGTTGATGCAGATTGTCTCAAAACACCAGTTGCATTTTTAATTTTCCTCCGTTCGCACATATAACTTTGTGCAAAAATATTATCTATTTTAGTTTCCCACTTAATGTACTCATCAACACCAATACCATCATAAGTAGGCGAGTAAGAAAGAATAGATTGACCTATGGAAGGAGGTGTAGCAGTAATAGTGCATGGCTCATGCATCATTGATGTCTCATATCGGTACGTGTTGTAACCTGTCATTGTTAGCATCAAACAAGAAAACACACAAGTATGTATTTTTCTATCAGCTACTATAGGATGTGGTCAAGGAGTAAAGTCACACACTCTTAAGTGTCTTACCATGGTCTTACAAGTGTTCTTACCGAAGCAACAGGCCGTGCAATCGGTCGGTGACTGTGATACTGTTGTAGCTTTAGTATAAGAGTTGCAAGGCAAACCTATACTTGGTTAGAAGAAAGTGGAGTTTGGACATGCATAATATAGTAGCAAGGAATAGCAATATTCGCAACTAAATAGCAAAGCTGAATAAGTATCCCGAGTACTTGTCTTAGTTGCTGGCCTAATAACGTTCCAAGTACCAGATGTATCAAGTGATGTGAACAACAGAAATATGATTAGGAACAAGGTGGAAATCAGCACATGCAAACACAGCTCAAATGGTGCTCTCTATGTGCTCCTCTAGATATTGTTCCACTTTTGCCCCTCTCCTTTTTCTCTATTTTTGGGTTGTCGTTGTTTTTTGGGATTCTTTGACTTTTTTATTTTTTTGATATTTTTTCTTCACTTAGGAGCACAAAAGAAGTAACCACAGAATATATGAGCTTAAACAAGTGAAAGGCGTGGCCTGTGGAAAATTTAGAAGATGTGCTCAAAATTGACAAAAAGCTTGTGACCACGAAAAGAGGATCTTGGACCAGTTTTTGGCCAAAATAAAAAAATTTCAAACCGGTAAAGCCGGGGATGAGCGGATCCAAAAAAAATTTCTAATCGATTTTGATATATGGAACGTCAAAATCCAAGTTCGTATGCGAAAACTAGACCAGTTTTGAGAACCGACTCCGAAGTAGAGGACAAAATGGGAACAATAGTGAAAAAGTTGTTGCGATAGGTATGGATAGATGCAAACAGCGAAGATAAGTGTAACAAATTAGATGGCGTGGACTAAGAATTGATGGATACAAAGGAAACACAGCAAGACTTGAAGGTGTTCATGGATTATGATGAAAAACAAAGGGAAAACACAAACTAGACTAAAAACGATCTAAAACCAGCAACCAGAACTTGCCCTAGGACACGAACTCAACAACATGAAACAGAGACAAAATTGCATGGCACAATGAGGCTATAGGACAGGGAATATGTGGTGGTGTATTTTTTTTTGGCTTTTTGTGGATTATACGTAATGCAAAAACAGTAACAATCTAAAGGGGAAAACAAAGTTATACCTAACGGGCAACAAGGTCTCTGATACCACTTGATGTAGACAACGCCCGATCTTTCGATAGGTATGATAGCGTTGATTGGTGGAGACTTGACGTTCATGATCTAGGCTTCAAACCAAGACTAATTTGGACCCTCACAACCATTACACCACTGCTCTATTGGTTATCAACCACGCGATCGTGATTGACCTCACCGAGAAGACTTTCCTGCAAGTGAATCAAGAACACAAGCATGAACATAATGAACGCAATATGAAATTGCAAATAAATATGAGGCTTATGATAATGAGAAGGAGTTCAAGTCTTTATTGGAAAGGACTAATCGTCATAGGCGAACAAGATCAAGAACTGGGGCCCTGGTTCACAGCAAGCGGTCTTGGCGGCACAGTTGCAGCAAAACGATGTCTGTTTCATAAGGAAATCAAGAACTAAACAAAACCCAAACCCTAAGGAGAGCGATGGCTACTAATTCTAGAGCCCCGGACATCACCCCCCTGGACACGCCCCTAATGGGTTCTAATGAGTTAGTATATGGGCATAATGCAGTTCTTCCTTAGGAGATTCATACTGGATCAAGATGTGTTACATTGCAAAATGATTTGACAGCCAAAGTCTATAAAATCCTTATGATGGATGATTTAGAGGACTTAAGTTGTCATCAGCTGCGCGCTCTTGAAAATCTTGAGGCCAATAAATTAAGGGTTGCAAGGCATTATAATAAAAAGGTCAAGAACAAATAGTTTTGTGAAAGAGAGTTAGTTTGGAAAGTAAGATTGCCGATTAGGTCTAAAGATAGCAGGTTTGGCAAATTGTCGCCAAATTGGGAAGGACTTTATCGGATTAAATGTTGTGCGCCTGGCAGTACTTATATTTTGAGAACGCTAGAAGGGGAAGAGGAGTTTGATAGAGCAATCAATGGAAAATTTCTAAAGAAGTATTATCCAAGCATTTGGATTAATACTTGATAGCCGATTTGTTTAGTCATCAGGTCTAATAGCCGGTACCAGGAGGGTATCGCCTTTAGTTTAAAAAAAATTAAACCAAAGGGGGTAAAAGCCGATGCGATATATATCGCCTATAGAGCAAAAACACACACAAGGACAATCATGATTCGTATTATGGCAGTTTCATAGATGAATTCATAAGGAAAAGGCAAAAACTTTATTCATTCATCGTTTGCTCCTAATACAAACTCATCAAACACCTTGTTCACAACATCTTGGGCTGGTGTGATATGTACAATGGCCACTGCGGCATCGTCGAAGTCCTTAATCAGCTCCTTGTGCATGTCGGGATTATCGGCCTCTGGGAAGCCTGGCTCCATGGTGCGGAGGTCGTGCCCGGTCTGGACTTACGCCATGGCCAGAGCCACCACTGCACCATGACAAAAGCCATGGAGGGCAATGTCCTAGGTAAGCGTCGGGATGTCGGGCAGATGGTTGATGAGCGGAGGGCCATGGGTGTTTGATGTAGACAAGGCCCAATCTTCTGATAGGTATGATAGCGTCGATCAGTGGAGACTCGACATTCATGATCTAGGCTTTGAACCAAGACTAATTTGGACCCTCGCAACCGTTACACCACTGTTCTGTTGATTATCAACCACATGATCGCGATTGACCTCGTCGAGAAGGCTTTCCTGCAAGCGAATCGAGAACGCAAGCAACAACAGAATGAACACATTCTGAAATTGCAAATAAATATGGGGCTTATGATAACGAGAATGAGTTTAAGTCTTTATTCAAAAGGACTAATCGCCACAGGCGAACAAGATCAAGAACTAGGGCCCTGGTTCACAGCAAGCGGCCTTGGCGGCGCAATTGTAGCAAAACGACATCTGTTTCACAAGGAAATCAAGAACTAAATAAAACCCAAACCCTATGGAGAGCGATGGCTGCTAATTATAGAGCCCCGGATGTCACCCCCTGGATGCGCCCCCCTAATGGGCTCTAAGACGATACACAACCCAACAGACCAAAAGACGGTGTCGCAGCACCCTGGTAGATTCTGGACACTAACTTGTTTCGACAATTCCCATTGATTCCGAAGGGCTTTTGATGTGAGACTACTTGCATTGGCTTCCTTATCTAATTAACTTTCCATTCATATGTGTATCGTCAAAAATGGAGCCCAGATGGGCCTGTGTGACCAGTTTTATTATAGACTGGTCCTAGAACCCAAGATGGGCTCGAACTTAATTTGGGCCTCCACCTTGGTGACTCGAACCGGATGAACTTCGGGCCTCTTTCTTGGTTAGGACACCCTCGCTGATCTCCTCGTCCTCTATCTCCAAGCATGGTCATATGCATGGGGCTCATGTCCTTATTATCCTCCCTTTCTTTATGAAAAGTCGTCCTCGGCATCGATTTTGCTTGAAGTCGATCCTATACAACATGAAGACAAACGAGGTTTTCAAAATAATGGGAATAGACAATGTTGTGAGAGAGAATATGACCACATATCCAGGTTTGTAGCATGTCTTGTCCTACAGACATGTAGTCTGCTCGATTGAAATACACATGATCTTTGTCAATACTATCCTGCAAAAGATTAGTACTAACAAGAAACATATGCTCCATTTCTTTGGATTCCACTTGTGTTCAAAAAGCAAAACTAGTGGAATATGGCATAACAATAGTGTTGATTTTATTGTCCTATAGTTGATCATTACTTTGCACAACAAAAGGAGAATTCAGATTTGTACAAATGTAAACTTGTTGTATCAAATAATGTCCTTGGTTGTTATATTTGCCAAAAATATGATATGTATGTTTAGAGAACCATGGCAAATCAGCATATGCATAAAGTTTCTCCTCTAAAGAATTAAGATTACATGGAACATCAAATTCAATATAACCTAAAGTATTTAAAGAAGACAATAATTTTAGCTCATCAACTTCACTAGCATTATGAATAACAAGTCTATTTTTAGCACAAGTGTTCGATTTCAGCACACATATAGCATGATCATTCTTCAATGATTGCATGTGTATAACATAAATATCATCATGCAAGTCATCTTCGTCACAAGGAACATCAAGTAAATCATCTTGTGACAAAGGTAAATCAAGCGAAGGCTCCACTAAAATTTGCTCTATCATAGCACGATTGGTAGAAAAAATCAGTACATCAAGAGAACTCTCACCTTCCATGAGTTTAGCATCATGGGTATTACCTTTGTTCTCATGTTCATTAGGAGTAATAGTTGATGGTTCTGAATTTTCATATGAGGCTGTGAGCATCTCATTTTCTGTCTCGTCATCCTTGCTCTTTTGTACATTGTCCTACAAAAGGTTAGGCATAGCAGGAGGAATAACAAGAGATTGATCTAGTTGATGCACCTCATCATTTGAATTAATTACAAGAGATGGATTAACAAAATTTTCTCTCATAAGATGTTTCATATCTGTAACGCCCCTGGTGTTTAGCTTCCACATTTGCACTGCATTTCATGAACATGAGCATCATGCATCCCTTCATGAACTTATATCACATGAAACATGATTTCGAAACATTGCAACATGGTATATATTTCATGTGTGTTGTCTCTTTTATGAAATGTAAAGTGTGCAACACTTGAGTGCAACATGTGCCACTCACTTAGTGAAACAAGATTAGTTAATACTATGCAACAAGATCATGAAACATGTGAAACATGACTATGAAACATTTGCAACATTTCTTATGTTTTTCATTGTTTCAGTGTATACCTTGATTGATTCTTGTGTGACCAATGCATGGTGTGGCTAGAAATGCTTGTAAGTAACTTAGTTACACTTAGAATGTCATTAGGAACAATGTTCATGTTGATCATTTTGCCTAATTAGGTTTCCAAGTCATGGTTGACCAATTTGGACCCCTAGAGCTCCTGTATTTGACTGTTTAAAAAGTGTAGCTTAGGATGTTTGCATGTCTGAGCAACCTAAAGCAAAGTTTTAGAGAATTATATGTGGAACAAAAGTTATTTTATGACCAACTCATGAAAATGTGCACAACATGCTCAAAAGGGTCCCACAAGCCAGTTTTGGGGTTGGATTCAACACTTAGAATTTTTCTAAGTATGAAACTGAGTTTTCAGTTTCATGAACTAGACTTTGGCTTGATTTTACTTTGTATTCGTTGAGAATTAGTCCTTGGCACTTAAATAGAAATTGAAGATGGAAGTACGGGCTACAACTTTTATGTTCATTGTTTCCTCTAATATGTCACGATTTAGGAGTTAATCGGTGTCAAAGTTCGCCTGTCAGTCAGACTCAGTGAACGCTGAAACGCGAGCTTCAGACCGGTCATGGCCGACCGGCAATAGAGCCCGGCCGCTGCGTGTCCACCACGCGCTTGGCTCGCCCTGACCGTGCCACGCGCTGGCCGTCTTGAAATGGGAAACGCACTGCTGCCTGCCTGCTCGCCTGCACGCGCTCTGCCTCCTCTTCATTTTCTCCGCTCGCCCGCTCTCGCGAAGCCGCAGCTCCTCCATTGCCGCCGTGAGCTCCGTCGAGCTCCCGCACACTCGCCACCACAAAATCACCACCTCCAGTTAGCCCAAAGCTCCACCATCATCTCACCTAGCTCGTCCAGCACGCCATTGGGCCGGTGAACCGAGGTAGTGGTCGCATTTAACCTTCTGCCGCCGTCCGGACCTCGCCGGAGTTGGAGCTCCCCATGGCCATCGCTGCACCGCTCCTCTCTTCCTTCCCTAGCTTCTGTATCGCCTTCCCCGTCATGCGCTGATGCTCGGGCGATGATGTCACCACCCACGCCAGTTCAGCCAAGCCGGAACACGGCCGTGCACCGCCGTGCGCCATGGCCGAGCCTCCGAGCTCCGTGGCCGGGGTACCTAGAGGCTGGTAGGGTTTGCGGTTAGGGTACCAATCGACGCAGTAGGTCTAGGCGGTCACGTTGGTGCCGTTTTCGTCGTCGGTGAGGTCACCGTCGGCGAGCTGCGCCGTCTTTCGCGCCGTCGTAGCCGTGTCCTCTGTTTCATCTCGCTGACCGGTGGGGTTGGCTAGCAGCCGGGTCCCACACGTCAGTGGCTGTTGTTCTTAAGGATAGTTCAAATTTTTAGTTTTGACTACTGTTTTGTAAATTTTGTAATTCCTAAAGTATAGATCCAAATGATAGGATTCAAATTTTGTTAGACTCACAGTAAGGTCTAGTATTTAAGAAAAATATGTCTTGAGCACATTATGTAGAAATTTTGGATGAATTAAATAGGAACTTGAAAAGTGTTTTTGAGTGCATGCAAACTTGTTTAAATCATATCTTGAGTTTCTGTGATCCAAAAATTATGAAATTTTGTGGGTAAGCTAGTCTTGTATAGTAGAAGCTCTGGTTAAAATTTGAGAGTCATTGCATGTGTAGTTTTTGAGTTATAGATTTTCCTTTTATCATTAGTAGATACTTGGGTGAATTTTAGTAAATTATTTATGAATCCATTGAACATGAAATTTGTTGGAGAGTATCCTAGTACCCTAAGGATGCTAGGAAAAATATGAAATCTATTGCTTGACACTTTTCACTAAGGTTTCCTAATTATGTCATTTTAAGCCATTCTGCCTTACCATTTTTGTGTAGGTTGTTATACTTACTCAAATGGTGTGAAATTTTTATGGTAGTCTACTTAGGGCATGTAGTGTCTACTGTAATTTTTGTAGAATTAATGGTGTAGTTTTCATATATGTTTACTATTTCCACTAATTAATTAAATAAATTAAGAAAGGTATTAAAAGAAATGTTTTGGGGATGAACACCCTACTTTCTGGTGTTCTTGTGATATGTGTGATATGTCAGTAAAGTTGGTTTTGTCCAATTAAGTGTTTATATCATAAGTTAAGAATTAATTGTTTGCATTATGTCCCTCTGGACAGATCTGGGGACTTTGGAAAGTTCCCCATAATATTTTAGTTTTCTATGAATGGGATGAATACAAAAGTTGTAGATAATTTATGTATCTAGCTCCTATCAAAATTTGAGGGCATTTGGCCTAGTAGTTTAAAAACTACAGCTGTTTAAAGTTAGGTTGCAGATTTTGCTTATTGTCTGCCTTGTGAGAATAGAATTCTGTTGATTTATGAGTTCGATCTGGTAAAGGTTTGAATCATGCTTTGAGGTCTGAAAATGTTTTGTAGACAATTTTATAAGCTTTCCAGATTGTCTTGTTGCATATCAATTGGATTTATAAATCTCCAGTTATGGCTAGTTTACTGTACCGATACATAGTCTCCATTTGGTTGTAATACAAATGCTTGAGTGTATGCTTGTGCAATGTTCTCATTGATTGTTTAGGGGTTAGCCTAACTTGAGAATATGCTTAGGTGCAGGTGCTAGGTCATTAACTGAAGATGAGCAATTATACATTAGGTTGTATAAACTTGGTAAGTAAAGTGATTTGAATAGGGCTTAAGTTGGAATATGCAAACTACAGAGAACATGTGCATTCCCCGAGCATCCCTGACATTCGTTCATGTGCATTCATGATATTTATCTTGCGCATTCATGCAATAGGTGTGCCAGAGGGAGTGACATTGCTGGAGTTCGAGGGAGCCAACCAGGAGGAGGAACCCGAGGTGCAGGAAGCCGACGAAGCAGTCGCCGCGGAGGAATTGCCCGAGTGCCCTGACCACCAACCTTCCTCGTTCCTGAAAGGCAAGCCCCGGAGCATATTAAGCCTCCCATGTTTTTACAAATACATTGAGTATCTTTTATTGTTGATGATGCATTAAGCATAGGAATTGGTTGGAACCAATTACTGCATTATATATCCTTCCTTGTCCAGATATCGCACTGGAATCCTATTTAAGTTCAGGAACGGGTTAAATGCTTAGCCATGCTTAGTGCGGTAGAAGTCAGGTGATTTCCTGTCACCTGCGAGCTTTAGGATGAGGTGGATCACGGTTGGCTATATTTGCTATCGTGGAAAAGAACCATGTGAATAATGAATTAAGACCGGGCGGGGTTTTGTGTAGGTTTGAACATAGTGACTCCGTCTGAGTCGTTTAAGGACCGATACGCTGTACGTCCTCATGTCATATTGAACGCAGCCTAACACTTAGCTGGCCGGATAAGTCGTTCCGACCGCGAAGCCTAGTAGCTCGACTCAGGCTAGGGACGCGAGCAATGGCGACACTCTGGAGGTAGAAAGGATGTGCGGAGAGCCATTGGCATAAGTCCAAGGCGGGTTAGAGTCCCGAACAACCTTGGCAGAGTGGTTCTCTGAGAATACCGATCTGTTCGGACCCGCGACTCCTGAATTGTACCAAAGGTGACTTGTTGCGACCCTGACGGGGGAAGCAGGGTTTGTGTTTAGGAATACCCTCCAGCTGGATAGGAATCGATTCGAATCGCCGTCTCTCCCGGATAGTGAGAACTTGACTGAGCAGCGGCAACGTAGATTCAATTAATTTAACGATATGGTTAAATGGATGATGATAAGGTTGCCACAATGAATACCTAATATGGTTATTAATGTTTGCACCCTAATAAAATGATTGCTTAGTACAGGTGCTAATATAGATGCCAGGTTAATGGCTAAAAAGTCACTGCTAGTTCAGGTTAAGAGTTGATCATTATTATTTATGCTTTTCTACAAAAAGAAAGTGTCAGCCAACTCCACTACATTAAGCTATGCATAATCCTTGGTGTCATTTGTTTGGTTTTCGACGGGTAAGTCTAGCTGAGTACATTCCCGTACTCAGGGTTTATTCCCTCTTGTTGCAGATGACCTCCTATATCAGGGATTCTGCAAGTATTGTCTCCACCCGGCGGGTGATGAAGACTAGATCATGGGCATGATCTCTTTTCTCTTATCTGAATGCTTTTGCGGTCTGTGATCAGCCAACCAGTATGTGTATTTGTACTCAGTATGTGAGTTAAACTATTTTCTTCCGTATGTTTACAAGACTTGTTTTGTAATAACAATGACTCTATGATGATGTAACCTATTTGTGAACGTATGCGAAATGTTATAACGTACGATATGTTATGTTGAATTACTGTGATCTTGGTTGTATGCAAGTTGGTTTGAAATCCTTCGAGATTTCGGTTGACTACCGGGTTTATATGGGCTCAAGTTCGAGAATTTGATCGTTTCGACGATTGTTTTTGTACTTGTGCTCTTATAAATTGGTCGGTTCTGTGACAGCTAGTATCAGAGCTAGATTCAACATTAAACATGTCTTACGGCTATTTAAAATAAAAGCTTTTGTTGTTAAAATGGTTTTCAAAACTTATAGTTATATATATAAGTGTTCAAAAAAAATCAAAATTTTTATGGTATACTGGTGATCACATCCCTTATAGCCCACTTAAGGACTTCTAGGTGGCTTATATATAATTACTAACTTGGGGGAATTGATTGTTTCTATTTCGTCGTCCATGTGGCGTGATATTGCATGGATGCCATTCGTTTGAATGGTAATGTATGGATCAATTGCCTCTACGCTAAGGTAAGAGTGAGTTGTGAGAGCATGACCGTCCAACTGTCGGTCTAGGGGAGAGCTAGTTATGGTTACTGGAGTATTTACATGTTGCATACATGTATATATATGAAAGTACTTAATTGTGGGTACATTTGTTGGGTAGTTTGGATACCGAAGTATATATATCAGGGGATGTATATATGGAAAGTATCTTAGTACTACTTGTGTAATTAGCATTATATCTTGTTGGGTTGGGCTGCAATGAAGTTTTTCTGCAGGTACGCTAACAACGCACCGTGTAGATCGACTAGTTACCGCTAATTGAGAGAACGTATGTATGCCACCATATATTTCGCTAAAGCTTAAATTTTCTTAGGTTTGTGAGAACGTACGGAACGAGCATGCATCATATTCACTCATGACATTCATATTGCATTACTCCCTCCCTTATAATTGCTTATCCCAAGTATATAGCGCAATCTCTCAGCAAAAAGTTGAGGAGATTCGCGGTATTGCAAAATTATCGTCTGCATCAGTGGTTTCAAACCTCACTATTGAGAGAGATGAGGCTACACAAGAATTGGATCGTGTGACCCATCACAGAGATGCTTCTTTAGAGTTAGAAGAAGAGGAATACCCAGAAGAAGTCCAAGGTGTCTCCGATGTGGACAGTGATCACTTCGACGAGTAGTTCGTTAGCAAGTCTCACTAGTTAAGCTTTTGCAGTCATACTTGTAATGTACTTTAATTCGCTCCCTTCGGGATGCGTAACGTTATGGTGAAGTTTGAAACTTGCCATGTTGGAATGCACTGCGTATGGCGCTAGTAATCTACTTGATGATGTGGTGATTGGAGAATGAATTATCGCCTCTGTTTATTGTATGAAGTTTTCATTCTCGTCAGTAAATACAGTTTGGCACGATTATATTGTTTCTCTCCAATGTGCTGACATCATCAATAATTACTGGTTGCGCATTGTGCAGATGCCTCGTACTCGTTTCACCGGTGCGAGTGATGATGATGATCTTTCGCCACCACCACCCACACCAACGGAACTAATAGCAATGCTTGCGGAAGGTCAGCGCACTATGGCCGAGGCCCTTCGTACGATTGCGAATCGTGATGGCCGTGGTCCACGCCAAGGACTGGATCCAAATCAATACAGTGATTTCAAGGATTTCCTTGATATGAAACCCCCAATCTTCAAGGAGGCTAAGGAGCCTCTACAAGCTGATGAGTGGTTGAATACTCTCGAGCAGAAGTTCCATCTGCTCCGCTTGACTGAGGTGCTCAAAACTGAGTACGCATCGCACCAACTTCATGGGCCTGCTGGCATCTGGTGGAGTCATCATCGGTCCACTATGCCTGCTAATGCCCAAATCACTTGGGATCAGTTCAAGTCTGCTTTCAGGGGAAATTACATTCCTCCTGGTCTTATGGCGATCAAACATATAGAGTTCATGAAGCTGACTCAGGGAAACAAGAGCCTGAACGAATACCTGCAAGCTTTCAACAACCTTGCAAGGTATCCCACCGAGTTTGTGGACACTGAGGCTAAGAAGATTGCTAGCTTCAAGTGGGGACTTAGCCCCAAACTGATGAAGACCATGGGAAATTGCAAGTGCACTCATTTTAATGAGTTTGTGAGTGATGCTTTATCGCAAGAGAACAACAATGCTGTATATGTGGCTTCGAAAAGTCGTAAGAGGGCCTATGAGGCGGGTGCCTCACAATCTAAGGCTCCCGTCGCACAAAGGACTCCATTCCGTCCTCTAGCGTCAACCGCCAAGTTTCGCCCACCGCAGAAGAAGAATCCCGCCAAGACTGGGTTTCGCAAGGCATTTACATTTGCTCTTCCCAAGGGCACTACCAGTCAGGGTAGTTCCAGGGCTCCACCAAGCAACATGCCGTGCTGGAACTGCAACAAGACAGGCCACTGGGCAAGGGAATGCCCTTACCCTAAGAAGAATAATTACCAGGGTGGCCATCAGGGACAAGTGAACCACACTAATATTACTGAGATTCCTTCAGGAGAGGTAGTGACTGTCGGTAAGTTTCTAATTGACCAACACCCTGCAGTTGTACTATTCGATTCAGGTGCTTCGCATTCCTTCATTAGTCCATCATTTGCATCCAAGTTTATGCAGAAAACATATACTATTGAGGGTGAGGGTTATTGTATAAGGGCTGCCAGTGGTATTATCCCAACCAAGCTGGTAGTTGGGGATGTACAATTTGTGATAGAGGGGCGAAGTTATCAGGTTGATCTGGTAATTTTACCAGGGCTAGGTATCGATGTGATATTGGGAATGAACTGGATGAGCCGTCAGGGAGTGCTTATCGATACATCGACTAGGGTAGTTATGCTCAGAGATCCTAGCAATTAGGAGGGTTTTCTAGTACAGTTACCCAGGGACATCAATCTTTCTTGCATGACCAATGCGGTGCAAGCAAAGTCTCTAGCAGATATCCCTGTCGTGTGTGACTTTCTGGATGTTTTCCCTGATGATTTGCCTGGATTGCCCCCAGATCGAGAAGTAGAATTCAAGATAGAGTTGCTTCCTGGTACAGCTCCCATCTCTAGAAGGCCATATAGAATGTCTCCCAATGAACTAGCTGAACTTAAGACCCGGTTGAATGAACTGCTAAAGAAAGGCCTTATCCGCCCTAGTTCATCTCCGTGGGGGTGCCCAGCCATCTTTGTGAAGAAGAAGGATCAATCTCTACGCATGTGTGTAGATTATAGACCCTTGAATGCAGTTACAATCAAGAATAAGTACCCTCTGCCACGCATAGATATCTTATTTGATCAATTGTCTAAGGCAAAAGTCTTTTCCAAGATTGATTTGAGATCTGGGTATCATCAAATCAAAATTTGGCCTGAGGATGTCCCAAAAACCGCATTCTCTACAAGATATGGTCTATATGAGTACCTGGTGATGTCTTTTGGATTGACCAATGCCCCCGCACATTTTATGTATCTGATGAATTCAGTGTTTATGCCCGAGTTGGACAAATTTGTGGTGGTATTTATAGATGATATCCTGGTCTATTCTGAGAATGAAGAAGATCATGTTGAACATTTGCGGGTGGTTCTTACTAGATTGCGAGAACACCAGCTGTATGCAAAGTTCAGCAAATGTGAATTTTGGCTTCATGAGGTACCTTTTCTTGGACACGTGTTGTCCGATGGTGGAATTATGGTTGATCCCACCAAGGTGCAAGAAGTATTGAACTGGAAGGCTCCCATCTCGGTGCACGAGGTTTGGAGTTTTCTGGGGTTGGCTGGCTATTATCGTCGCTTCATCCCGAATTTCTCTAAAATAGCCAAGCCTATGACTCGATTGCTGCAAAAAGACATGAAGTTTGTCTGGACTCCTGAGTGTGATGCGGCTTTCCATACCCTGCGAACTCTTCTAACATCGGCTCCGGTTTTGGCGCAACCGGATATCGAGAAACCTTTTGATGTGTTCTGTGATGCATCAGGTATTGGGTTAGGAGGTGTTCTTATGCAAGAGGGTAGAGTCATCGCTTATACCTCTCGCCAACTTCGGAAGCATGAAGTGAATTATCCAACGCATGACTTAGAACTCGCTGCAGTTGTTCATGCTTTGAAGGCCTGGAGACATTATCTACTTGGCAATGTGTGCAACATCTACACTGATCATAAAAGTCTTAAGTACATCTTCACTCAACCAGAGTTAAATATGCGTCAGAGAAGATGGCTCGAGTTGATCAAGGATTATAACCTTCAAGTGCACTATCACCCTGGCAAGGCAAACATCGTCGCGGATGCCTTAAGCAGAAAGTCTCATTGCCACTCGTTGATTGAGAGTGATGTCCATTTGTCAAAGCTCCTTCATCCTGTAGTCTTGCACAACATCACTGTCAGTTGTACTCTACAGAGTCGAATTATCGAGCTACAGAAGACAGATGCAGGTGTGTTTCACATCAAGCGCAAGATGAAAGAGCAAGAAACCAAACATTTTCGAGTAGATGAGGAAGGCGTGTTATGGTTCAAAGATAGGTTGGTAGTTCCGAAGGATAGAGAGCTTAGAAATCAAATCATATCCGAAGCTCATTCCTATAAACTATCTATTCATCCTGGTAGTAGTAAAATGTATCATGATTTAAAGCCTCGATTTTGGTGGACCAAAATGAAGAAAGAGATAGCCGCTTATGTGGCTAGGTGTGACACTTGTTGTCGGGTCAAGGTAGTACACATGAAAGCTGGATTACTTCAGCCACTCTCTATTCCAGGTTGGAAATGGGAAGAGATAAGTATGGATTTTATAGTTGGACTCCCTACCACTCAGAGGAATTTTAACTCAATTTGGGTAATTGTGGACCGACTGACCAAGTCGGCACACTTCATTCCGGTCTGCATAGACTTTCGTCCAACCGACTATGCGGAGTTGTACTTCAACCAGATAGTCCGACTTCATAGGATCCCTCATACTATTGTCTCAGATAGAGGACCACAGTTTACTGCTCACTTTTGGGAGCACTTACACGGATTGTTAGGGACTAAGCTCGTAAGCAGTTCTGCCTATCATCCGCAAACCAATGGGCAAACTAAACGGGTGAATCAAATCTTAGAAGATATGTTGAGAGCTTGTGTCATCTCGGCTAAGGGCTCATGGGAAAAATGGTTACCCCTAGCTGAATTCTCGTACAATAATAGTTATCAAGAGAGCATAAAGATGGCACCATTTGAAGCTTTGTATGGCCGAAAGTGTAGAACCCCGTTGAACTGGGTAGAAGCCGATGAAAGGAGATATTATGGAATTGATTTCATTCAAGAAGCCGAAGAACAAGTCTGTACTATCCAAACCCACATGGCCGCAGCTCAAGCTAGGCAGAAAAGTTATGCTGATCGACGTAGAAAACCTATTGAGTTCGAAGTTGGAGACTTCGTATATCTAAAAGTCTCACCTATGAAAAGTGTCCAACGCTTTGGTGTGAAGCGAAAGCTTGCGCCGAGATACGTTGGTCCGTTTGAAATCATTGGACAAAGTGGTAAAGTGGCGTACAAGATTCAATTACCTCCTGAGATGAGTGCTATCTTCAATGTCTTTCATGTATCCCAATTGAAGAAATGTCTTCGCGTCCCTAAAGAGAGAGTTCCATTGGGGGATATCGAGTTAAAATCTGATTTGACCTTTGAAGAAAAGCTGGTTCGAGTGATTGACACTCGTGAGCGAGTGACTCGGAGTCGGGTAGTCAAGTTCTATAAAGTCATGTGGAGCAATCAGGGTAGTGAACGCGATGCAACGTGGGAAAGGGAAGACTATTTGAGGGATGATTATAAGGAATTCTACCAACAATGGTACGCTTATCAAATCTTGGGACGAGATTTTTATAAGGGGGGAGGGCTGTAACACCCCTAGTGTTTAGCTTCCACATTTGCACTGTATTTCATGAACATGAGCATCATGCATCCCTTCGTGAACTTATATCACATGAAACATGATTTCGAAACATTGCAACATGGTATATATTTCATGTGTGTTGTCTCTTTTATGAAATGTAAAGTGTACAACACTTGAGTGCAACATGTGCCACTCACTTAGTGAAACAAGATTAGTTAATACTATGCAACAAGATCATGAAACATGTGAAACATGACTATGAAACATTTGCAACATTTCTTATGTTTTTCATTGTTTCAGTGTATACCTTGATTGATTCTTGTGTGACCAATGCATGGTGTGGCTAGAAATGCTTGTAAGTAACTTAGTTACACTTAGAATGTCATTAGGAACAATGTTCATGTTGATCATTTTGCCTAATTAGGTTTCCAAGTCATGGTTGACCAATTTGGACCCCTAGAGCTCTTGTATTTGACTGTTTAAAAAGTGTAGCTTAGGATGTTTGCATGTCTGAGCAACCTAAAGCAAAGTTGTAGAGAATTATATGTGGAACAAAAGTTATTTTGTGACCAACTCATGAAAATGTGCACAACATGCTCAAAAGGGTCCCACAAGCCAGTTTTGGGGTTGGATTCAACACTTAGAATTTTTCTAAGTATGAAACTGAGTTTTCAGTTTCATGAACTGGACTTTGGCTTGATTTTACTTTGTATTCGTTGAGAATTAGTCCTTGGCACTTAAATAGAAATTGAAGATGGAAGTACGGGCTACAACTTTCATGTTCATTATTTCCTCTAATATGTCACGATTTAGGAGTTAATCAGTGTCAAAGTTCGCCTGTCAGTCAGACTCGATGAACGCTGAAACACGAGCTTCAGACCGGTCATGGCCGACCAGCAACAGAGCCCGGCCGCAGCGTGTCCACCACGCGCTCGGCTCGCCCTGATCGCGCCGCGCGCTGGCCGTCTTGAAATGGGAAACGCACTGCTGCCTGCCTGCTCGCCTGCACGCGCTCTCCCTCCTCTTCATTTTCTCCACTCGCCCGCTCTCGCGAAGCCGCAGCTCCTCCATTGCCGCCGTGAGCTCCGTCGAGCTCCCGCACACTCGCCACCGCAAAATCACCACCTCCAGTTAGCCCAAAGCTCCACCATCATCTCACCTAGCTCGTCCAGCACGCCATTGGGCCGGTGAACCGAGGTAGTGGTCGCATTTAACCTTCCGCCGCCGTCCGGACCTCGCCGGAGTTGGAGCTCCCCATGGCCATCGCTGCACCGCTCCTCTCTTCCTTCCCTAGCTTCTGTATCGCCTTCCCCGTCATGCGCTGATGCTCGGGTGATGATGTCACCACCCACGCCGGTTCAGCCAAGCCGGAACACGGCCGCGCACCGCCGTGCGCCATGGCCGAGCCTCCGAGCTCCGTGGCCGGGGTACCTAGAGGCCGGTAGGGTTTGCAGTTAGGGTACCAATCGACGCAGTAGGTCTAGGCGGTCACGTTGGTGCCGTTTTCATCGCCGGTGAGGTCACCGTCGGCGAGCTGCGCCGTCTTCCACGCCGTCGCAGCCGTGTCCTCTGTTTCGTCTCGCTGACCGGTGGGGTCGGCTGGCAGCCGGGTCCCACACGTCAGTGGCTGTTGTTCTTAAGGATAGTTCATATTTTCAGTTTTGACTGTTGTTTTGTAAATTTTGTAATTCCTAAAGTATAGATCCAAATGATATGATTCAAATTTTGTTAGACTCACAGTAAGGTCTAGTATTTAAGAAAAATATGTCTTGAGCACATTATGTAGAAATTTTGGATGAATTAAATAGGAACTTGAAAAGTGTTTTTGAGTGCATGCAAACTTGTTTAAATCATATCTTGAGTTTCTGTGATCCAAAAATTATGAAATTTTGTGGGTAAGCTAGTATTGTATAGTAGAAGCTCTGGTTAAAATTTGAGAGTCATTGCATGTGTAGTTTTTGAGTTATAGATTTTCCTTTTATCATTGGTAGATACTTGGGTGAATTTTAGTAAATTATTTATGAATCCATTGAACATGATATTTGTTGGAGAGTATCCTAGTACCCTAAGGATGCTAGGAAAAATATGAAATCTGTTGCTTGACACTTTTCACTAAGGTTTCCTAATTATGTCATTTTAAGCCATTCTGCCTTACCATTTTTGTGTAGGTTGTTATACTTACTCAAATGGTGTGAAATTTTTATGGTAGTCTACTTAGGGCATGTAGTGTCTACTGTAATTTTTGTAGAATTAATGGTGTAGTTTTCATATATGTTTACTATTTCCACTAATTAATTAAATAAATTAAGAAAGGTATTAAAAGAAATGTTTTGGGGATGAACACCCTACTTTCTGGTGTTCTTGTGATATGTGTGATATGTCAGTAAAGTTGGTTTTGTCCAATTAAGTGTTTATATCATAAGTTAAGAATTAATTGTTTGCATTATGTCCCTCTGGACAGATCTGGGGACTTTGGAAAGTTCCCCATAATATTTTAGTTTTCTGTGAATGGGATGAATACAAAAGTTGTAGATAATTTATGTATCTAGCTCCTATCAAAATTTGAGGGCATTTGGCCTAGTAGTTTAAAAACTACAGCTGTTTAAAGTTAGGTTGCAGATTTTGCTTATTGTCTGCCTTGTGAGAATAGAATTCTGTTGATTTATGAGTTCGATCTGGTAAAGGTTTGAATCATGCTTTGAGGTCTGAAAATGTTTTGTAGACAATTTTATAAGCTTTCCAGATTGTCTTGTTGCATATCAATTGGATTTATAAATCTCCAGTTATGGCTAGTTTACTGTACCGATACATAGTCTCCATTTGGTTGTAATACAAATGCTTGAGTGTATGCTTGTGCAATGTTCTCATTGATTGTTTAGGGGTTAGCCTAACTTGAGAATATGCTTAGGTGTAGGTGCTAGGTCATTAACTGAAGATGAGCAATTATACATTAGGTTGTATAAACTTGGTAAGTAAAGTGATTTGAATAGGGCTTAAGTTGGAATATGCAAACTACAGCGAACATGTGCATTCCCCGAGCATCCCTGACATTCGTTCATGTGCATTCATGATATTTATCTTGCGCATTCATGCAATAGGTGTGCCGGAGGGAGTGACATTGCTGGAGTTCGAGGGAGCCAACCAGGAGGAGGAACCCGAGGTGCAGGAAGCCGACGAAGCAGTCGCCGCGGAGGAATTGCCCGAGTGCCCTGACCACCAACCTTCCTCGTTCCTGAAAGGCAAGCCCCGGAGCATATTAAGCCTCCCATGTTTTTACAAATACATTGAGTATCTTTTATTGTTGATGATGCATTAAGTATAGGAATTGGTTGGAACCAATTGCTGCATTATATATCCTTCCTTGTCCAGATATCGCACTAGAATCCTATTTAAGTTCAGGAACGGGTTAAATGCTTAGCCATGCTTAGTGCGGTAGAAGTCAGGTGATTTCCTGTCACCTGCGAGCTTTAGGATGAGGTGGATCACGGTTGGCTATATTTGCTATCGTGGAAAAGAACCATGTGAATAATGAATTAAGACCGGGCGGGGTCTTGTGTAGGTTTGAACATAGTGATTCCGTCTGAGTCGTTTAAGGACCGATACGCTGTACGTCCTCATGTCATGTTAAACGCAGCCTAACACTTAGCTAGCCGGATAAGTCGTTCCGACCGTGAAGCCTAGTAGCTCGACTCAGGCTAGGGACGCGAGCAATGGCGACACTCTGGAGGTAGAAAGGATGTGCGGAGAGCCATTGGCATAAGTCCAAGGCGGGTTAGAGTCCCGAACAACCTTGGCAGAGTGGTTCTCTGAGAATGCCGATCTGTTCGGACCCGCGACTCCTGAATTGTACCAAAGGTGACTTGTTGCGACCCTGACGGGGGAAGCAGGGTTTGTGTTTAGGAATACCCTCTAGCTGGATAGGAATCGATTCGAATCGCCGTCTCTCCCGGATAGTGAGAACTTGACTGAGCAGCGGCAACGTAGATTCAATTAATTTAACGATATGGTTAAATGGATGATGATAAGGTTGCCACAATGAATACCTAATATGGTTATTAATGTTTGCACCCTAATAAAATGATTGCTTAGTACAGGTGCTAATATAGATGCCAGGTTAATGGCTAAAAAGTCACTGCTAGTTCAGGTTAAGAGTTGATCATTATTACTTATGCTTTTCTGCAAAAAGAAAGTGTCAGCCAGCTCCACTACATTAAGCTATGCATAATCCTTGGTGTCATTTGTTTGGTTTTCGACGGGTAAGTCTAGCTGAGTACATTCCCGTACTTAGGGTTTATTCCCTCTTGTTGCAGATGACCTCCTATATCAGGGATTCTGCAAGTATTGTCTCCACCCGGTGGGTGATGAAGACTAGATCATGGGCATGATCTCTTTTCTCTTATCTGAATGCTTTTGCGGTCTGTGATCAGCCAACCAGTATGTGTATTTGTACTCAGTGTGTGAGTTAAACTATTTGCTTCCGCATGTTTACAAGACTTGTTTTGTAATAACAATGACTCTGTGATGATGTAACCTATTTGCGAACGTATGCGAAATGTTGTAACGTACGATATGTTATGTTGAATTACTGTGATCTTGGTTGTATGCAAGTTGGTTTGAAATCCTTCGAGATTTCGGTTGACTACCGGGTTTATATGGGCTCAAGTTCGAGAATTTGATCGTTTCGACGATTGTTTTTGTACTTGTGCTCTTATAAATTGGTCGGTTCTGTGACAATATCATTCCATGTGTGAGGTTTATCTGAAAAACTTAAGAACTCCCACCAAGTTGATGCAGAATGTCTCAAAACACCAGTTGCATTTTTAATTTTCCTCCGTTCGCACATATAACTTTGTGCAAAAATATTATCTATTTTAGTTTCCCACTCAATGTACTCATCAGCACCAATACCATCATAAGTAGGCGAGTAAGAAAGAATAGATTGACCTGTGGAAGGAGGTGTAGCAGTAATAGTGCATGGCTCATGCATCATTGATGTCTCATATCGGTACGTGTTGTAACCTGTCATTGTTAGCATCAAACAAGAAAACACACAAGCATGTATTTTCCTATCAGCTACTATAGGATGTGGTCAAGGAGTAAAGTCACACACTCTTAAGTGTCTTACCATGGTCTTACAAGTGTTCTTACCAAAGCAACAGGCGGTGCAATCGGTCGGTGACTGTGATACCGTTGTAGCTTTAGTATAAGAGTTGCAAGGCAAACCTATACTTGGTTAGAAGAAAGTGGAGCTTGGACATGCATAATATAGTAGCAAGGAATAGCAATATTTGTAACTAAATAGCAAAGCTAAATAAGTATCCCAAGTACTTGTCTTAGTTGCTGGCCTATTAACGTTCCAAGTACCAGATGTATCAAGTGATGTGAACAACAGAAATATGATTAGGAACAAGGTGGAAATCAGCACATGCAAACACAGCTCAAATGACGCTCTCTATGTGCTCCTCTAGATATTGTTCCACTTTTGCCCCTCTCCTTTTTCTCTATTTTTGGGTTGTCGTTGTTTTTTGGGATTCTTTGACTTTTTTTATTTTTTTGATATTTTTTCTTCACTTAGGAGCACAAAAGAAGTAACCACAGAATATATGAGCTTAAACAAGTGAAAGGCGTGGCCTGTGGAAAATTTAGAAGACGTGCTCAAAATTGACAAAAAGCTTGTGACCACGAAAAGAGGATCTTGTGACCAGTTTTTGGCCAAAATAAAAAAATTTCAAACCGGCAAAGCCGGGGATGAGCGGATCCAAAAAAATTTTCTAATCGATTTTGATATATGGAACGTCGAAATCCAAGTTCGTATGCGAAAACTAGACCTATTTTGAGAACCGACTCCGAAGTAGAGGACAAAATGGGAACAATAGTGAAAAAGTTGTTGCGACAGGTATGGATAGATGCGAACAGTGAAGATAAGTGTAACAAATTAGATGACATGGACTAAGAATTGATGGATACAAAGGAAACACAGCAAGACTTGAAGGTGTTCATGGATTATGATGAAAAACAAAGGGAAAACACAAACTAGACTAAAAACAATCTAAAACCAGCAACCAGAACTTGCCCTAGGACATGAACTCAACAACATGAAATAGAGACGAAATTGCATGGCACAACGAGGCTATAGGACAGGGAATATGTGGTGGTGTATATTTTTTGGCTTTTTGTGGATTATAGGTAATGCAAAAATAGTAACAATCTAAAGGGGAAAACAAAGTTATACCTAACGGGCAACAAGGTCTCTGATACCACTTGATGTAGACAACGCCCGATCTTCCGATAGGTATAATAGCGTTGATTGGTGGAGACTTGACGTTCATGATCTAGGCTTCAAACCAAGACTAATTTAGACCCTCGCAACCATTACACCACTGCTCTGTTGGTTATCAACCACGCAATCATGATTGACCTCGCCGAGAAGGCTTTCCTACAAGTGAATCAAGAACACAAGCATGAACAGAATGAACGCAATCTGAAATTGCAAATAAATATGAGGCTTATGATAACGAGAAGGAGTTCAAGTCTTTATTGGAAAGGACTAATCGTCATAGGCGAACAAGATCAAGAACTGGGGCCCTGGTTCACAGCAAGCGGTCTTGGCGGCACAGTTGCAGCAAAACGACGTCTGTTTCATAAGGAAATCAAGAACTAAACAAAACCCAAACCCTAAGGAGAGCGATGGCTACTAATTCTAGAGCCCCAGACATCACCCCCTGGACGCGCCCCCTAATGGGTTCTAATGAGTTAGTATATGGGCATAATGCAGTTCTTCCTTAGGAGATTCATACTGGATCAAGACGTGTTACATTGCAAAATAATTTGACAGTCGAAGTCTATAAAATCCTTATGATGGATGATTTGGAGGACTTAAGTTGTCATCGGCTGCGCGCTCTTGAAAATATTGAGGCCAATAAATTAAGGGTTGCAAGGCATTATGATAAAAAGGTCAAGAACAAATAGTTTTGTGAAAGAGAGTTAGTTTGGAAAGTAAGATTTCCAATTGGGTCTAAAGGTAGCAGGTTTGGCAAATGGTTGCCTAATTGGGAAGGTCCTTATCGGATTAAATGTTGTGCGCCTGGCAATACTTATATTTTGAGAACGCTAGAAGGGGAAGAGGAGTTTGATAGAGCAATCAATGGAAAATTTCTAAAGAAGTATTATCCAAGCGTTTGGATTAATACTTGATAGACGATTTATTTAGTCATCAAGTCTAATAGCCGGTACCAGGAGGGTATCGCCTTTAGTTTTAAAAAATTAAACCGAAGGGGTAAAAGCCGATACGATATATATCGCCTATAGAGCAAAAACACACACAAGGACCATCATGATTCATATTATGGCAGTTTCAGAGATGAATTCATAAGGAAAAGGTAAAAACTTTATTCATTCATCGTTTGCTCCTAATACAAACTAATCGAACACCTTGTTCACAACATCTTGGGCTGGTGTGATATGTATAATGGCCACCGCGGCGTCGTCGAAGTCCTTAATTAGCTCCTTATGCATGTCGGGATCATCGGCCATTGGGAAGCCTGGCTCCATGGTGCGAAGGTCGTGCCTAGTCTCAACTTGCGCCATGGCCAGAGCCACCACTGCACCATGACGAAAGCCATGGAGGGCAATCTCCTAGGCGAGCGTCGGGATGTTGGGCAGACGGTTGATGAGCAGAGGGCCTCGGGCGTTTGATGTAGACAAGGCCCAATCTTCCGATAGGTACGATAACGTCGATTGGTGGAGACTTGACTTTCATGATCTAGGCTTTGAACCAAGACTGATTCAGACCCTCGCAACCATTACACCACTGCTCCATTGGTTATCAACCAAACGATCGCGATTGACCTCGCCGAGAAGGCTTTCCTACAAACAAATCAAGAACACAAGCAAGAACAGAATGAATGCATTCTGAAATTGCAAACAAATATGGGGCTTATGATAACGAGAAGGAGTTCAAGTCTTTATTCAAAAGGACTAATCGCCATAGGTGAACAAGATCAAGAACTAGGGCCCCGGTTCACAGCAAGCAGCCTTAGCAGTGTAGTTGTAGCAAAACGCTATCTGTTTCACAAGGAAATCAAGAACTAAACAAAACCCAAACCCTAAGGAGAGCGATGGCTGCTAATTATAGAGCCCCAGATGTCACCCCCTAGATGCGCCCCCTAATGGGCTCTAAGATGATACACGGCCCAATGGACCAAAAGATGGTGTCACAGCACCCTAGTAGATTCTGGATGCTAACTTGTTTTCATGATTCCCGTTGATTCCGAAGGGTTTTGATGCAAGACCACTTGCATTGGCTTCCTTATCTAATTATCTTTCCATTCATGTGTGGATCATCAAAAAATAGAGCCCGGACACGCCCGTGTGACCAGTTTTATGACAGACTGGTCCTAGAACCCAAGATGGGCTCAAACTTAATTTGGGCCTCCACCTTGGTGACTCGAACCGGATGAGCTTCAGGCCTCCTTCTCGGTTAGGACACCCTCACTGATCTCCTTGTTCTCTATCTCCAAGCATGGTCATATGCATAGAGCTCATGTCCTTATCAGCGTTGATGGCCGCATAGCTACATTCGCCGCCAGTTGGAGGTTTTCTAACTATACCGTCAGGGCTAGCAATCAAAGAGGCAAGAAGATTATCAAGAAATGAGCAGTGAAGATAAGATTGAGGGTTTTCTTGGAATTAGGCTTACCTACCATCATGGCGTTGGACTCGGCCAACCTTGCCCGAGCGACGTTGGCTTCCTCCTCTATGGCAATGAGGGCGGCTGGGAGGCCTCGAGACGGATCTCAAGCTGACCGTTTTCTCAAGTTCCCTTGAAATAATGGTCCTTGGTAGCCCTCGACTCCCAAAGGAAGCGCCAGGCATCATCGCCAATGTATGAGTCGAAGGAGTCCAACGATGAGTCCAGCATGGGGGTGGCGGTAGGTGCAGCATTGGAGGGCCCATCGGCCCTAAGAGGAAGAGGTTGGAGTCTATCATTCAGGACGAACCTATAAATAAGTTAGAAGATGATTCGTTGTCATGAATAGAAGGTGTTTGATCTTACCTCATGCGGCAGAGGTGCTGGCTCATCGGCATGTTCTCCTCTGGGACCTCCTCCACCACATGCTTGCCATGGTTGTCTTCGCCATCCATTGGTTTCCTTTTGGATCTTGAGAGGGGAAGAAGAAGAAACCGCTACAAGGTTCTTGAAGGTAGAAAGACACAGGGAATGAGAAACAGTTTCAGATACAGATGTGTTTGAGGCCGAGGCCTTGGCTGGTATTTATCACCACAAAGGCAAGATGGTGGATATCTTAGAACATGTAAAAGCAACCCCAATTAATGGAAGGGGAAGCACCACTTCGCTAATAATAGAATGAAGCATTGATAACTGAGAAGGAATTTGAAGGGTTTTTGCAATAAGGGTTGTTTTCAGATTCTGGTAAGTCAGAGTAAGTTAGAATTGGGAATCGATAAATTTAAATCAGCTATTCTAGCCGAACCAAGAAGTATAGTAGACCAACTGGAAGAGTACAATTATCATCAGGTTTGCACAGAATATATACTACAGATGCTAGAACATAAATTACAAGTTAAGAGCATCATGAATTGCTCTTAGTGCTTTCAGCTGAATAACATCAACTTCTATAATTTGTTGTTTGTCTTCTTCGGTATATCTGGGAATGCTCTCAAGACTGCTGTGAATAGCTTTGCCTTCCTTAACCTTGGCCAGCATCTCTTGTTTCCTCTGTTTGATGGCCTTAGGGATCTGAGTCAAGTTAGACTCATGACGGTCAGTGGAGGCTTCCACACTTTCCAGCTCCTGTTTGAGCTCAGCACACCTAATTCTCAGCTGAGTCAGTTCTGGTTTAATTTTGGAAGAAGAATTCTTTAGATTGTCAATCAATTGTGCTATTTCTTTGGCTTCCTGTTTGTTTGAGTTCTTCTTAGCCATCAAAGCTTCATGGTCAGTCAGGTTTCTTTGAGCCTTTTCACCTTATGAGCTTGATCTTTGATGTTGGATAGAGGTATCAAAGCTTTAGCAAGATTTAGGGAAGATCATCCTTAATGACTAAGAAGATTCTTCTCATTGGATCTATATCCTGGACCAAATTGGCTATGTTCCTCTCGAGCATTGGCAGTATGTCTTTTAGCCAATTTTTGGTCTCATCTAATAAGATTTCTTGAGAAGAAATGGTTGATGAGCTTATCTCACTTTCATCTATATATTCCTCCAAGTTGAAAGAATAGCTCAAAGCTAGAGAGTTAAGTGCCTATATGTGAACAAAAAGAGTCTTATTAGAAACAACAAATGAGTTGACAATGAGATGGATGGTGAGAGGGAGATAGTACCTTTTCTAAAAGAGATCCTAGCTGAGGAGAAGGAACAGCCGATGATGTGTCAACACCCTTTTTAACATCTAGTTGAATTGGCTCTGGGCTTTCGACACTAGTGTCTGCAGGCATCAAGAAGTTTTTTAGTTTATAATTGCTATAGAAGGATAAAAAGAGCATATGAATTTCTTACCATCAATTGTTTACCGAGCTAGAGAATCGATAGTTTGTGTATCAGTGTTAACAGGGTCCTTTTCAACTAGTGTGTTGTTAGATCTTTGCTCTTGTGGAGACATTTTCCTAGGTGGTGTCTAATAAAAGAAAAGGATTAGAGAAGAGTGGGGACTGCATAAGATTGAAGACTTGAGGAGATATCTTAGTAGCGTCAGGAGGTGAAGTAGAGAGGTTCTCATCTTCTGCTGTTCTGGGTCTTTCAGAAGCATCGGTTATTTCAATTATAATCGGCTCCATAGGGGGGCCGATTCAAGTGCCTAGGATAACAATTTGGCACCAAAGGCAGATTGAGATGCAATAGTCGATGGCTGCGAGAAAGGAATTGAATTAGAAGTTGAATATCATTTTAAAAGGGAAGATAAGTTAATTTACCTGAGCAACTGATGACTTTGTTCTGCAAAGTCTCTTCCCAGTGGTGGTTTTCTGAGTTACACCTTTGGTTGACTAACATTTTGAAGACTGATATGTGAGTATTGTTGGGGTAGCTAGGGTTTTCATCAATTGTTTTAGAGTGGGTGCAGTTGATCCCATTCTTGAGGCTGGACATGGTGGATAATATTCTATGGGATGCCCTTTCCTGTCCACACTTGGAGGATCAAATTTGGTATCTTGCAAAAAAATTGTTAGATGAACTGATAGGAGAACTTGATAGTCCTTCTAAAAGGAAAGTGGAGAGTTACCTCACTATCAGAAGCAAAGTTGTCGTCTAGGGTTAAACAGTTAGAATGAATTGAGTTGCTGAAGAGGTGAGAGTGTCATTCTTGCCACCCAGAGTCAAACAGGTTTGAAGAGAAAGTGGCTCTTATCCATTCATGCAGACAAAGATAAAGAAGATCTTACCCCAATTGAAAGACTCTAGAAGCTTCCATTATTTCACTGATACCTTCTCTTGGCTTTAGAGTATTCCTAAAGAATAGCCGAGGGGGTAGTTGACCAAGGCCGAATTGACGGGCCACAAAAGAGGGGTTATAGAATTCATAAGTTGGAAGATTATCTGGGAGACAAGCACTAGTAGCTACTTTGCCACTACCATGGCAAAAATAGGCGGGCAGCATGCAGGGTTTGATGATGCAACTAAAAATTGCAATAGTTGTTTCATCTGAATAGCCTGATTCAAACCAGAATTTAACTGGCAGAACTAGCTCATTATCTTCATCTTCATCATAAGGTAGCCAAGTCAAGATGTTTGCATCAAACCCTCTGTAAAATTTCTTGAAAAGCTAGCCTACATCAACAACAATTGTTGTGGTTGATGCAGCTTCACCATAATTCATACAATGTTGAGTTCTTCCTTCTTTTCCTTTATAATCTTCAGCAAAGTTAGAAGAAGGGAAGCTCAGATTCCTGAGATTGGGTCTTACAATCTTATGCATGTATAGATTTAGCCATAATTGTATCAACCACCAAGTACCACTGATGGTATGCACTAGTTCATTTTTCAGCAATTGGGCAGCTACTTAGTGCATCAGATGATAAGAAGATCCCAGCAGATATTTTTTTAAGGGGTATTTCATTACCGGTTGCTAAATGCTCTGCCAAGTATTTATGATTATAGGTTGGACCACAGGATGATCCACAAAAGATGAATTTTTTTAGCCACATATTCAAGAAAGCTACATGTTCTCTATCATCAATAGTTGATCCATTCCCAATATGATTTAAAATGTAACTTGCCCATCTTGTGCAGTCTAATATTTTAGCTAATTTCATAGATCCAGCACTTAAGAAATCATAAGGTTGCATTGACCCTATTATTCTAAGGCCGGATAACATATAGATGTCGGCCAAAGTAATGGTCATTGGACCATGACCAAAAAATGAAAGCAATCAAAGTGTTGGACCAAAAATATAATGCAGAGATCAAAAGTGAATCATTTCTCTCCATTCTAAATAGTGAGAGTGTCAAGGATTGGTTTAAATCAGAAATTTCCCATTCTTCAGCTTTCTTTTTTATACCAAGTGGAACCAATCTCTCCATCCTTTAGGCATTTTGGGCTAGTTTCTAAAAGGAGTTTTGGTGTTCTAGAAAGATAAATCTATTGCATATTGTTTGAAGGGGATTTGGTTGGTTTCTTGGTTGATGAAATTAGATAGATCAGGATCACCCATAGGTCCAAGATAATAGGCATTAGGAACAACAGCTGATGGAATCAAAATTTTGTTCCTTATTTCCTAGAAACCAGTTGGGATGGATTTAAGAAGGGAAAGTATAGAGTAGCGGATAATACTTAAAAGATAGAAATCTGAAGGCATACCTTAGGAACGTGATTGTTGGTCACCATTGCAGCCGAAATGGATCTAAATCTAAGGTTGTAGAAAGGTGGCTTGAACAGCAGTTTGGCAGAGCAGAAGATCGGCTAGGGTTAAGGCTTTGATGGTGGTAGTTTTGACTGTTGAAGCTTGCTCAAGAGAGATGGGTAAAGTAAGCATGCCAAGCGAGCTGGAAATGATATTATTGGGGTATTATATAGAATTTGGCCCAAGAGATCAGGAGCCATGCATTTATTTTAGAATGAGCGGTTGCAATACGGTGAACAGATAAATAGGAATTTTGAAATAAAATCTTTTTTATCCAAAATTGGGGGGGCATATGTTTACACTAAAATTTAGAAAGGAGACCGCAGGAACTCGAAGCTTCTAAGATTGTGTCATCAAAGAATCGATCAGATATGAATTAATGTGAGCTGATTTGGATGCGGTATCAGAATCGACTATTTTATAGATGACATTAGCAGACGACGTCAATGAACTACGTTTGGATGGCGTCGGAGGAGACGTGTCGGATTCTACAAAAAAGGAAAATTAGGGTTCACGTTATTATTAAGTTAGGAAGTTTTCTTTTATTCTAAGAATTGTACTAAGTCCTATTCGAGTAGGATTCATGTTTAGGTTCTGGGTATAAATATTAGACCCTGGTTATTGTAAAAAAAATGAGCACTCAATCAATACAATCTTTTCGTCTTTCGCCATCACATTAGGAGTATGAGTACTGTAGATCTCGACGAGTTCTTTAGCAAACAGGGCTGCATCAACTGATCTACCTCCAGCTTGCTTGTGAGTACCGTTATGACTTGTATTGTGCTTGTAAAGCTGCATCAGCTGATTGATCTTTTATGAGCCATAATATAAGTTAGTTATCGATCAGTATCGTAGTTTGTAAGGCTGCATCAGCTGATTGATCTCTTACGAATCATAATATAGATCAAAGTTATCGATCTTGTGTTAAATAACTTGTTGTTTAATACAATATCACTAGTTATCGAATCTACTAAGATTAGTAAGATTTTCCTTGCTATTTTTGGTTGGTTCACCAGTTATCGATCTTGTTATAATTAATGTTTTATTAATTATAACAAAATCACCCGATTGAGATAGAGATAGATCGGCGTCATATCATCTTAATTGGTCGTCCTTTGATCTGGCCATGCTTTAAATCTTATAATTGATGGCTTAATTCTGCTAAATTAGATATTTTATCTCTATTCTAATCAAACATAGTATGCATCCAAAGACATGTTTCAATCTTGAATAAACTCACTAGTTAATGAGATCTAATCTAATGACACTACCATGGCTACATCGATCTGATCGAACCTCACTAGTAAGACTTTAGATTAGAAATTATCTATTAGTGGTCTTGTTTATGATCAAGATATGTACTTTATTTGTTTTCTGTGACTGCATCAGTTATTTTAGCTTATTTATCTATACTCTCATGCATATAGCATGTTTTCATGAATCTGTCAACATATAGATGGTTTTATAGATTCTTTGGCTTTAGTTTGTTATCATTATCATAGCTGCATCGATCCGATCGAACCTCACAGTTGATGATAATAGATTAGACTCAAAACTGTTTGTAGATTCATTTATATTAGATAGTTGATTTGTTCGTATGTTATACTCTTTTCAACAAACTTATCGGCTCGACGCTTTATATCGATCATGTTCCATTTAGCCGATGATGCTTTCTGATGTTCCATGATGAAAGCTCTAGTTTGGTTTTGGTGAATTGATGAAACCCTAAGTGCTAACCTAGTTTATCAAGTGATCATGAGATAGGTAGCACACTTCAAGTAGAGAAGCTTATGAAGATCATAGCATGACAATGGTGATGGCATGGCGATGATCAAGGGCTTAAACTTGAAATGAAGAAAGAGAAAAACAAAAAGCTCAAGGCAAAGGTATAAACCATAGGAGCTATTTTGTTTTGGTGATCAAGACACTTAGAGAGTGTGATCACATTTAGGTTTGATAGCCATACTATTAAGAGGGGTGAAACTCGTATCGGAATGCGGCTATCAAAGTGCCACTAGATGCTCTAACTCATTGCATATGCATTTAGGATCTAGTGGAGTGCTAACACCCTTGATAATATTTATGAAAATATGCTAACACATGTGCACAAGGTGTTCACAAGCTCGGTAGGATTTGGCGCTTTTGGGAAAATGAAATGCCTATTTTCTATTGCGCTGGATGCAAATTCTTGGTGGTTGGCACATTGGAGCAAGGGTGGAAAAGATAGAAGTGAGAACAGAGCTGATGCTAGCGTTGGTCCAGTGACCGGACGCTGAATCCAGAAGCACTAGACGCTGACTGCCTGCGTCCGGTCGCGTTGACTGTCGGTACAGTGGCTAGGGTTTACCACCGGACGCTGGGCTGCGTCCGGTCGAGGAAAACTAGGTTTCGACCCTTACTGTACTCGACCGGACACTGAGGTTCCAGCGTCCGGTCAGTTTTAACCAGAGCATCTAGTCAGCTTCGTAGCCATTGAAATCTGACGAATAGTGTTTGAAGCTGGTAACGCGTGGCGTCCATTGGGCGACCGGACGCTGAGGGCCAGCGTCCGGTCAGTATGACCGGAGCATCCGGTCAGAGCGCGTTTTGCCCAGTGAAGGGGTATAACGGCTCTATTTGATGGGGGGCTCTATTTATAGCCCCATGGCCGGCTCAAGGGACCTCTCTTGCACATTTTTCATTGATATAGCAACCTTGTGAGCTTAGCCAAAGTCCTCCCACTCATCTACATCATTGATTCATCATCATAGTGAGATTGGGAGTGATCCAAGTGCATTGCTTGAGTGATTGCATCTAGAGGCACTTAGTGTTCGTGTTTTGCTGCGGATTTCTCTTGTTACTCTTGGTGGTTGCCGCCACCTAGATGGCTTGGAGCAGCAAGGATCGTCGAGCGGAGGTGGTGATTGTCTCTGGCTCCGATCGTGGTGATTGTGAGGGGTTCTTGACCTTTCCCCGGTGAAGCGCCAAAAGGTACTCTAGTGGATTGCTCGTGGCTTGTGTGATCCTCATCTTGTGTTGGTTGTGCAGCACCCTATTGAGGGTTTGGCATGTGATGCCAATTAGCGCGTGAACCTCCAAGTGAGTTAATCGCCACAACGAGGAGTAGCTTGCCGGCAAGCAAGTGAACCTCGATAAAAAATCATTGTGTCTATCTTTGATTCCGAGGTGATTGGTCTCCATTGTTATTCTCTCTTGTGATTGATTGGCTCCTTCCTCTACATGACGGTATAACTTTCTTGATCACTTTCTTTATATTATCACAAACTAGTTGTCAAGCTCTTTAGTGTAACTAGTTGTGAGAGCTTGTTTGCTTAGTTGGTGTGGCTCTTTAGTTAGTCTTTGAGAGCACACTAACATAGGGTAGTGTCTTTGCTATTGTGTGGATAGACACTATCTAAACTAGAATTGTGGTAGGTGACTTGCATTTTGAGTAGGCTAGCGCAACACTCGCTTCGCCTCATAATTGTCTAACCGGTTTGTTAAGTGTTGTTGTAGAAATTTTATTAGGCTATTCACCCCCCCCCTCTAGCCATTAGGACCTTTCACATGAGCATCGGTTATTTTGATTTATATCATTATCATTTAATATTAGCCGATAATCCTTGATTTAAAGATCTTCATTTCATGGATACACTGGATATCGACTATTTAGTCGATAGCCTTATTGAATCGGCTATCTAGCCATACATTTGGAACTGTTTGGTGCAACACCGACATGTTCCACCTTAAATTACTGATAAGATTTTCTCTCCTTGTCAATTGCAGGTCAAATTGACTGGCACGTCATTGGGTTTTCAAAATCGGCTGGTTCTGTGTTGAAGCCAAGTAGATCTCTAGTCTTGTTCCACTTAGATCTTCTAGCTTGCTATGTGTTGATCACATTGCCACATTTTTGTGTCAACAATCATCATCTTCTTCTTCTTCTTCTTCATCTTCACTTGAGGAGCTTGAACTTGACCTTGTCTCAACTTGCTTGCCCTTCATCTTCTTTTTCTCACTACATGCGAGAGATTTGCGTTTGCTTGCTGAAGAGGCTTCCTCTTGACCCATCTTCCGTGACATTTAAAATGCCACTATCTTGCCAATGACTATGGCCAAGGTCATGGTGCTTAAGTCCTCCATGTTGTGAAGGATGGTGATGATGCTTGCTTATTTCTTTTGTGGTAGCATGGAGATGATCTTCCTCATGATGTCTGCATCATCTAGCTTTGTTAATCCTATTGAATGGAGCTCATTGATAATTAGATTCAAACGAGAATACATATCACGAACAAGCTTATCATCATTCATTTTACAGGAATCATAATTTTGTTTAGCTAGACAATGTTTTTGCTCACGGACATTACTTGTGCCATCATGGAGCTCTTGGAGTTTTAACCAAGTTTCATGTGTCGTATTTAAAGTGAACACTTGGTTAAACACATACATGCTAAAAGATTCAAACAAGCAATTTTTAGCTCTAGCATTGAAATGAATTTCTTTTTCTTCACTCTTTTTGGGTTTATCGAGATTCTTAATGGGTTTTGTCGGGTATTAGTATTAGGGATGCCCAAAGAAGGGATATGAGGACCATGGATGACAACTCACCTAGATAATCAAGGATGTATTTCAGTCTCGACCAACCCCAAAGGGGCGGTTTCTGCCTTCCTAGACTCCTCGAGCACGGGCCCCATCTCACCCGACCCCTCAGGCATGGGCTCCTTCTCGCCTGACCCTGAGGGCATAGACTCTATCTCACCCGACCCCTCGGGCATGGGCTCCGCCTCACCTGGCGGGGTCTGTAACACCCCAACCACTACGGGTCCAAATGTGTGGGCCTAGGTCAAGCCTCTGACACCAAAATGGATGCGGGCATGCCTTGACGTGACCCATGGCCATGATAGGCCACACCCAGGGGTTCGTATTACCAACAGTGATGGGTGCGTGTGTGCTGTGCTGCCTAATCCTAGTATGGCCGCTGACAAGCACGTCAGTTCACTAAGCCGTTCGCCGAGATAGGATGGAATGCCATGACTAGCTAATGACGTCGAGGCATAGCATCAGTGGTGAACAGGAGCCCGACATGGAGCCATCCCCATCACCATCTACAGTGTTGGTGAGACCCGCATGAAGGAGAAGGACATGGTGGTCCTAGAGGGCTTCTCCTCGATTTTCTCCCTCTTTCTCTCTCTTCTCTTTTCTGATGTAACCTGCATCTTCCCCTTGTTCTATAAAAGGGGAAGGAGAGGGGCATGAGCACATGGCTGAGCAGCTGAACAAACTCTCAACACTTTTTAATCCTTCCACCAGAGACCTGGGATCCACTCCCTCTCTTGCCCATCTGTAACCCCTACTACAGACAGTGCTAGTAACATGAGTAGTAGACTAGATGTAGGGACGTTCTACCTGAACCAGTATAATCCTTGTGTCCTTTGAGCACACCATCCAGGCCAGACGCACAAACTAGAAATTTACTAGCCGGTGATCCGAAACACTGACAGGTTTCATCCCATCATGAGTGACTCACCAAACACCCAAATCTATTGCCTCAAGGTGACAAGCCATTCTAGCTTTATAGTATGGGAAGTTAGTGCCATCAAAGTGCGGAGGCCTAGAGGTATCCATCCCAACCACTCTAAATTGCATCGTCTCAACGACGGTGAAGCCAAAGGTCAAAATTAATCCAACCGGCTCTAATACCACTTGTAAGGGACCATGACGCCTAAAAGCAGGGGGTGAATTAGGTAACTTAAAATTCTACTTCTAACTATGGCCTCTAATTCCACCTAGTCAAAACCTATGCAAGAAAGTAATCTATCTAAATATGCAACTACGGTTTTGCTAGGTGTGTTGCTATCTCTACCGCAAAAGAGTTATGCAACCTAGGTTCCAATCATATCAACTAATCTATCACCTAAGCTAGGAAAGATAGAGCACACAACCAAGGTAGCAGTGTAAATTTGGAAGGTAGAGATGGGGTAGAGATGCAAACTCCCATCGACGACTCTAGTATTTTTACCGAGGTATTGAGAAGTGCTCAAGCTTCCCCCTAGTCCTCGTTGGAGCCCCTCACAAGGGCCAAGCTCCCGGTTAGGTAACTCTATGGATAGCCTTGGGCCTTCTCCACGTGCAAGTGGGTCTCTAGTGTGCCTTCTAGCAAGTCTCTCCCGGACCGCTCCCCATCGTCTTCACTATCAAGCTTCTAGCCGAACCACCATGGGCCTTGTTCCCTTTAGTACACGGTGATGGCCACACCACAAACACGGTTGGTGTGATCTCTCAAGACTACAAACCCCACCGAGTACAACAATGGTGCACGCAAGCACCGAGAGATGAGAGGTGTGCAAACCTCACTAAACACTAGGCTTAAACCTAGAGCAAGCGCATATGTGGTGGTCTAATTAACCTAAGCACTTCGCAAAGCACCTATACTAATCACCTAATGAAACACTAAGCACTATACAAGTGGAGATCACTAAAATGGTGTAGCAACACCATTGGTATGTTTCCTCAGCTCTCCACCACTCAAATGGCTAGTTGGGGGTCTATTTATAAGTCCCATGGAGAAAGTAGACGTTTGGGACAAAACACAGCTCTCTGCCATTGATCGGACGCACAGGTTGTCCTAATCGGACGTGTTCGGTCATCTCAACCATTGAAGCCAACCATTGGCGCTCACTGTTGATCAGACTCTCTAGCGAGTCTGGTTGCTTACCATCTAACATGTCCTATCGACGTTTTGCCATTCTAGAACCTCTCTAGACTCGATTAGATGCCACTGCCTAGCGCATTCGATCATCCACAGCTGTGCGTCTAGTCCTCACTGAGTTGTTGCCGCGACGATGAACTGTGAAGTCTGTGGGTTTGGTCACTGCCTCGCTCAGCGTTCGGTCATTGCTGCTGACACCTGCTATTGCCGAGTAGCAGATCGGATGCATTCGGTCCTTATAAGGGCCATGTCTAGTCACCTCTGCCGAGCCCGTTTCTTCATGATCTTTCATCTGGCTTGGTTCCTATCTTCATGCTTAGACTTTGCTTAGTTTCTTGGGTCTTCTATTATGCTTCTAGAGTCTTGCTTGAGGTGTTGATCATCATATCACCATGTCGCCTTCGTCCAAGTCATGTTTGCAACCTATTGGACTACAAAACTAACACTCGCAAACACATTAGTCCAATTTGGTCTTGTAAATCATCAGACACCAAAATCCAAAGTAAATGGGCCAAGGGTCCATTTTCCTTACAATGTGGAAGCAAGGATCATCTTTTTGCTCAATGCCCATACAATAGCGACAATGATGATGATGACAAGAAGAGCAAGAAGAAGGACAAGAAAGAGAAGACAGACAAGATGACCTTCAAGAAGAAGGGTGGTTCATATGTGGTCACTTGGGATAGTGATGCTTCCTCAAGTGATGATGATGATAGTGATGATGACAAGACCACCAAGAAGAAGGCTCTTGCAAGCATTGCTATCAATGAGAAGCCTTCTCTCTTCGACACTCCATCATGCTTTATGGCTAAGGCCACTAAGGTACAAACTTGTGATGATGGATGTGATGAGGAACATGATAATGAAAGTGAAAGTGAAAGTGACAATGATGATAAACCCACTAAAGATGAACTAATTGACATGTTAGGAGATGCTAAAGAACATTTTGACATTAAGAGAATGGAATGCAAAGACTTGCGAAACGAACTAAAAGCCCCTAAGCAAGCCTTTGATGAGCTCAATGCATATCATGAGAGGCTAGAGGAAGCCCATGAGAAGCTTGGCAAGGCTCACAAGAAGCTTTAAAAATCCCATTCCTCTCTACTTAATGAGCAAAATGAGAAGGAGCATGTTGTAACATGTGATAATGGCTTAACTTGTGATATAATTGATGTATCATTTTATAAGCCTATCATTGTTGCTCCCACTAACCCTTCTTGTAGCACATCCACTTCTACCTCATATAGTAGTGATGGTTTCACTTGTGATGCCTCACTAATGGTTCAGAACGAGACCCTCAAGAAGAAGGTCAATGAGCTCACTCGCACCTTAGGCAAAGCCTATGGTGGTGAGGACCGCTTGCTTATGTGCTTGGATAGCCAAAGAGCTTCTCTCTATAAAGAGGGATTGGGCTATACCCCCAAGAAAGGCAAGGAGGCTTTTGCTCCTCACAAGACTAGTTTTGTGAAGAACAATGGTTGGTTTTGCACTAGTTGCAAGCAAGTTGGTCATAAAGAGCATAAGTGTAAGACCAAGAACAAGAATGCTAATGTATCCTCAATTAAGTTTGATTCTTTCTATGTGCTTACTAAGGGTACAAATGGTGTGAAGGCTAAGTTCATTGGTGCACCATGGATGGGCTCAAAGAAGAAAGCCATTTGAGTGCCAAAGAGCTTGGTCACTAACCTTTAAGGACCCAAGCAAGTTTGGGTACCTAAAAAGAATTGATCTTGTTTTATAGGTCAATTACAAAGCCAAAGAAAGGCATTGGGTTCTTGATAGTGGGTGCACTCAACACATGACCGGTGATGCAAGAATATTCAACTCAATCAATACCAATGGCAATGATGGTTATGATAATATCACATTTGGTGACAATGACAAAGGCAAGGTCAAAGGGCTTGGTAAGATTACAATATCCAATGACATGAGCATTTCCAATGTGTTGCTAGTAGAGAGCTTGAACTTTAATTTGCTATCTGTGGCTCAATTGTGTGATCTTGGATTCAAATGCATATCCAGGGTAGATGATGTAGAGATCATAAGTGTAGATGGCTCTAACTTGATCTTCAAAGGCTTTAGATATGAGAATCTATACTTGGTTGATTTCAATGCTAGTGAATCTCAATTGTCAACATGCTTGTTCACTAAGTCTAGTATGGGTTGGTTGTGGCATAGAAGGCTTGGTCATGTTGGAATGAAACAATTGAATAGATTGGTTAGGCATGACTTGGTTAGAGGCATGAAAGAGGTTGTGTTTGAGAAAGATAAGCTTTGTAGCTCTTGTCAAGCCAACAAACAAGTTGGAAACACCCATCCTAAAAAGCATAATGAGCACTAGTAAAGCATTTGAGTTGTTTCACATGGATTTGTTTGGGCCAACATAATACACTAGCATCGGTGGTAATAAATATGGCTTTGTGATAGTGGATGACTACACTAGATACACATGAGTATTCTTTCTAGTGGACAAGAGTGATGTGTTTGCAACATTCAAATCATTTGTCAAGGGCATACACAATGAGTTTGAAACAACCATCAAGAGAGTGAGAAGTGATAATGGTAGTGAGTTCAAGAACACTAGAATTGATGAGTTGTGTGATGAATTTAGAATTAGACATCAATTCTCGGCCAAGTATACTCCACAATCAAATGGCCTTGTTGAAAGGAAGAATAGAACACTCATTGATATGGCAAGGTCTATGCTTAGTGAGTACAATATGAGTCAATCTTTTTGGGCCGAAGCTATCAACATGGCTTGCTATTATAGCGACCGCTTATATTGTCACCCATTGAAAGAGAAGACACCATATGAGCTCTTGAATGGTAGGAAGCCAAACATTGCATACTTTCATGTCTTTGGTTGCAAATGCTATATCTTGAAGAAAGACATTAGATTGGGCAAGTTTGATAAGAAGTGTGATGAAGGATTCTTACTTGGATACTCCACTACAAGCAAAGCATATAGAGTTTGGAATTTGGAAAGTGATACTCTTGAGGAAGTTCATGATGTTGAATTTGATGAAATCAAGAGTTCCCAAGATGAAAATGAAAACTTGGAAGATGCAAATGCCATGAAGAACATGGATGTTGGTGAATTAAGGTCTAGGCAAGTGAATGATGAAGAAGATGATCAAGTGCAAGTGCTTTCTAACTCAAATATGCAAGTTGACACTAATCAAGTAAGTTCAAGTGGCTCTCATTACAATGTGCAAGATCAAATGGCTAGTACATCATCTCAACCCAATGATCAAGCAAGTGCAAGCAACAATGTTCTAATACTCCAACCAACTCATATTGCAAGAGATCATCCATTGGACACTATAATTGGAGATATTTCTAGGGATATGAAAACTAGATCAAAATTGGCTTCATTTTGTGAGAATTTCTCATTTGTGTCATCTATTGAACAAAATAAGATAGAAGAAGCATTGAAGGATGTTGATTGGATGAATGTAATGCATGAAGAATTGAACAACTTCACAAGAAATCGAGTATGGGAGTTAGTGCAAAGACCAAAAGGATATAATGTGATTGGAACCAAATGGGTCTATAGAAACAAGCAAGATCAAGATGGGATAATAGTAAGGAACAAAGCAAGATTGGTAGCACAAGGCTATATACAAGTTGAAGGTCTTGACTTTGGAGAAACATATGCCCCGGTTGCTAGATTGGAAGCAATTAGAATCTTGCTAGCCTATGCTTGTGCCCACAACATCAAGCTCTATCAAATAGATGTCAAGAGTGCATTTCTCAATGGCTACATCAATGAAGAAGTATATATTGAGCAACCTCCTAGTTTTGAAGATGACAAGAAGCCCAACAATGTGTACAAGTTGAAGAAGGCATTGTATGGATTGAAACAAGCACCTAGAGCATGGTATGAGAGGTTGAGAGACTTCCTACTCTCAAAGGGGTTCATTATGGGTAAGGTTGACACCACTCTTTTCACCAAGAAGATTGGCAAAGACTTGTTTGTGTTGCAAATCTATGTTGATGATATTATATTTGGATCAACCAATCAAGACTTTTGTGAAGAGTTTAGAAAGATGATGGCTAATGAGTTTGAGATGTCTATGATTGGAGAGTTGAGTTACTTCCTTGGTCTTCAAATCAAGCAATTGAAGAATGGTACATTTGTGAGTCAAGGCAAGTACATCAAAGATATGCTCAAGAACTATGGCATGAATGAAACAAAAGCTGTTAGCACACCAATGGGAACAAATGGCAAGTTGGATAGTGATGCAAGTGGCAACATGGTAGATCAAAAGTTGTATCAGTCTATGATTGGAAGCCTACTCTATGTGACCACATCAAGACCGGATGGCATGTATATTGTGTGCATGTATGCAAGATTTCAAGCCTCACCAAGAGAAAGTCACTTGAAGGCTACAAAGAGAATATTGAGGTATTTGAAGCATACACAAAATATAGGTTTGTGATATCCCAAAGGAGCAAAGTTTGAACTTGTTGGATATTCAGACTCTGACTATGCAGGATGCAAGATTGAAAGAAAGAGCACTTTGGGCACTTATCAATTGTTGGGAAGATCACTTGTTTTATGGTCATCAAAGAAGAAAAATAGTGTTGCATTATTAACCGCTGAAGCTAAATACATACTGTCGGTAGTTGTTGTGCATAAATTCTTTGGATGAATGCCACCCTGAATGACTTTAGAATCAAGTTCAAGAAAGTGTCATTGCCATGTAACAATGAGAGTGCAATCAAGCTAAGCAACAATCCAGTTCAACATGCAAGAACAAGGAACATTGATGTCTGCCACCATTTCATTAGAGATCATCAACAAAAAGGGGACATTTGCATTGAGAGTGTGGGCACCGAAGATCAACTTGCCGACATATTCATCAAGACACTAGATGAGAAGAGGTTTTGTAAGCTAAGGAATGAGTTGAACATATTGGATTTCTCAAATATGTGTTGATGCACCCCTAGTTATATGACATGCCTCTCCTTCGAGTAATCCAAGGTAAAAGTTGTTTGTCATACATACATCCTTTGCTAAGGACTTGCTTAGTACATCTAGTCATTCCTCATGTCTTATAGACTCATTCATGAAAATCAAATGATTTTGATGCTTGTATGGTACCACTATTGCTTCTATGTTTGACTTGATCTAGTGGTAGCATATGACATGTTTGTGGATTTGTGAACCTAGTGTTTGATCTAGAAAATGATCCATAAGTGTTTAACTCAACATGGTACAAGATAACCCTTGAAATGAGGTGTGAAGAAGCTTGTCCTTGGATCAAACCGAGTTAAATATCTTTGGCAAGTGTTCTAGATTGAACCAAATTTGTAAAAATGATCCTCACCCCATTGATTGACATTGATAATCTTAACCTATCTAAAATTGAACCTTTGTGGTCATTTATGACAAAGGGGGAGAAGTAATGTACAAAGATAGTGAAAAGATGACAAAGGGGGAGAACTTTGACATAGGGGGAGAAATATGAAAGTATGGGGATCAATTAAAATTTTAAGAACACAAGTAGGGGGAGCAAACTCATAAACTTGATTGATGCAGTTTGAATGTGCATTTCATATGTTTGCTTGCATGGCACAAGTTTTTAAATTAATATTTCATGCTTTTGTGGTGGATGCTAGTTGTAGGTTTGATTGATGAGATGAAAAACTAGCATGCATAAGTTGAGTAACTAGACTTGTGTTTATTTTGTGAAAACTAGACCATTGCTTCTAATGTTGATCTCTTGAGGTATTCTAGTTTTTGTGTATGTCTAGTTACTAATGGTGCTAAGGATGGTATATTGATGCACTTTGATTGGTATCATGCTTCAAAGGTCCATCTCTTATACATCAGCATCATTTGGTAGATATTACTCTCCCATAACTCAAATCCATGCATATGTGCAAGCTTCAATCCAAACTCTAAGCACATATGTAGGGGGAGCTAATGCTACCATTTGGGGTTTGTAAAACTTGTCCATATCCTTTTACACATGGTAAATATGCTTGGGCAAGCAACATGAATTCAATTAAATTTCAATTCATATCTTTATGAAATGGTTATCATCAATTACCAAAAAGGGGGAGATTGAAAGCTCTCGTTTGGTTTTGATGAATTGATGAAACCCTAACCTAGTTTATCAAAGTGATCATGAGATAGGTAGCACTATTCCAAGTGGTGGAGCAATGGTGAAGATCATGATGATGGTGTGACCATGGTGATGATCAAGTGCTTGGACTTGGAAAAGAAGAAAGAGAAAAATAAAAAGCTCAAGGCAAAGGTGAAACTTGATAGGAGCTTTTTGGTTTGGTAATCGAGACACTTAGTGAGTGCGATCACATTTAGGATCGATAGCCATACTATTAAGAGGGGTGAAACTCGCATTGGAATGTGGTTATCAAAGTGTCACTAGATGTTCTAACTCATGCATATGCATTTAGATCTAATGGAGTGCTAACACCCTTGAAAATGTTTGTGAAAATATGCTAACACACGTGCACAAGGTATTACACTTGGTGGTTGGCTCATTTGAGCAAGGGTGGTGAAGTTTGGAAAGTCAAGGAAGTCACTAAAGCCAACCAGACACAGGACCGGATGCTGGACCTATGCGTCCGACCAGTAGTGGAGAAGTGGCTCGGCTTCAGTCTCATGACCGGACGCTGCGGGAAGAAAGCGATCGGACGCACAGTGGTTGAGTCCGATCGATGTTGACATATGGTGGCATGGTGGTGTTTCTATTGGCGTGTGGCGGCAGTATGGACCAGACACTGGACATCATTAGGTCAAGGTTGAGCGAACACGTCCGATAGATGAAAATCATCTCTGGACCCTTACTGGATCCAATTGAACGTGATGTGGCATAGAGTCAGGTCGAGCGGTGGCGTGTCAAGTCACGGTGTTGGGCGCGCTGGCGAGCAAGCGAGCAGATGCGGTCGTGGTGCGTCCGATCTTGGCGCATTATGTCCGGTCATTCTTTAACACACGCGAGGACGTGAGTTGACCGTTAGAATCGCATGCGCAAGGTTGAACACAGGGGTCACGTGAACGGAGATCGGTGACAAGACGTTGGGTCTAGTGCGTCCGGTCGATCTGACCGATGCGTCCGGTCACCCTGAGGAAGCTACAGTGAGGAGCCCAATGGCTCTATTTCGAGGGGGGCTCTATTTAAGCCCTATGGCCAGCTCAAGCTCACTCTCTTGGCCATTTACATTAACATAGCAACCTTGTGAGCTTAGCCAAAGCCCTCCCACTCATCTCCATCATAGATTCATCATCTTTGTGATATTGGGAGTGATTCTAAGTGCATTGCTTGAGTGATTGCATCTAGAGGCACTTGGTGTTCATATTTTGCTGTGGGTTTTACTTGTTACTCTTGGTGGTTGCCACCACCTAGATGGCTTGGTGCAACGAGGATCGTCAAGAGAAGGTTGGTGATTGTCTCTGCTCCGATCGTGGTGATTGTGAGGGGTTCTTGACCTTTCCCCGGTGGAGAGCCAAAAGGTACTCTAGTAGATTGCTCATGCCTTGTGTGATCCTCATGTTGTGTTGGTTGTGCGGCACCCGATTGTGGGTTTGACGTGTGATGCCAATTAGCGCATGAACCTCCAAGTGAGTGAATCGCCACAACGAGGACTAGCTTGCCAGCAAGTAAGTGAACCTCGGTAAAAAAATCATGTGTCATCATTGTTTGAGGATTTCATTGGTTATCTTGTGATTGATTGTGGTCATCTTGTGATTGGCTCACTCCTCAACACGTCGGTATAATCATCACCGCCATCTCTTGTATTACATTCTTAGTGTTGCTACGCTCTAGTGTATTTAGTTTTTAGAGCTAGCTTGTGTCGGATCTAGTGGTTAGTGAGGCTCTTTAGTTGGTCTTTGAGAGCTCACTAACTTAGTGTAGTGACTTAGCCAATTGTGTGCTTAGAGATCATAGTCACTAGAATTGTGGTAGGTGGCTTATATTTTTAGTAGGCTAGCGCAACACTCGCTTCGCCGTTTAATTGCCTAACATCTTTTCTAAGTGTTGTTGTAGAAATTTTAATAGGCTATTGACCCCCCCTCTAGCCATTAGGACCTTTCAACACCCTCGGCGACGGCTACCCCCACATCGACTCGTACTAGGGCCTTCTCCACGGTGATGGCGGTGCCGGCGGCCATGGGCTTCTGCCTCTTTGCATTGGCGCTAGATCCAGCACCATCCCATTTGTTCCTCCTCATCCGACCGGAGGAGAGAGCAGATCTAGAAATCTCCCAGTTCCACACGCTATAAGGCACCACGACAAGTCAGTAGTCGGCGCTGCCCATGCTCCATTGATGGCCAACCGTAGGCTTTGTGGGTCTATTGCATCCGGCAGCTCAGGTCTGAATGTGGGCGTCGCTGACGTAGTGGAGCAAGCAGATGAAAATGAGGTATGCTTGTTCTATCTGCGTTGATCTGCTCTGATTTGTTATCTATCTTTCACATTCTTTGATCTGCTATGATTTGCTTTGTTCTATTCGTCTGATCTGTTTTAGCTTGTACTTGTATGATCTATTAGCTTGTACATTCTTTGATCTGCTATGATTGGCCTGTACATGGTTCTATTTCACTGATCTGATCTATTTTAGCTTGTACTTGTATGATGTATTAGCTTGTACATGTGTTGCTCTGATCTGATGCTCTATCAGTTTGACAAGGCAAATTGGTCCGACATCAATATGTATGTGTTCTCTGTTCTTGCTGTTGAGGAAAAGAGAAAGAGGAATACAAATAATGAGACAATGACATGGAGAGGATATGAGGCTATGCAATCCGGCTATCAAGGAAGGACTAGCCTTAGACATTGTCGGTGTTTCGAGTAAACACCAATGAGTAAATTTCTAATATTGCACGTCTAGCTCGGATGGTGTGCTAAGAAGACACGGGGTTTATACTGGTTCAGGCGGAATGTCCCTATGTCCAGTTTGTTGCTGCTGCTCGTGTTACTAGCACTGAAAAGTTCATAGTAGGGGTTACAAACAGGCGAGAGAGGGACATGTCCCAAGTCTCTAGTGGAAAGAACGATTGGGTGCTGAGAGCTCGGTCGTTGATTGGCTATGTGTTCGAGGTTTGATGCTAGTGGTTCTGATCTAATGCGGTGCGATGTGTTATCGTGTGATGCCCCCCTCTTAATGGGACGCCCTGCTTTCCCTTTTATAGGCCAAGGGAAAGCACGGGTTACAATAGGAGAAAATAGGAGAATGAGAGGGAGAGGAAGTCCTTCAGGGTTGCCAGGCCTTTCTTTTCCTTTGTTCAGGTCCCGCTAACATGGCAGGTGGTGACAGGGATAGCTCCACATCGGGCACCTATCCACCGATGATGTCATGCCCTGGCGTTGTCAGCGGGTCATGACATCCCACTCCGCCCCGGCGGGCGGCGTCACCAACCAGCGTGTTGATCAGCAGTCGTATAGGGAGTAGGCAGCATAGTGACCACACGTCCATCACTGTGGGTGATGTGAGTTCCCTAGAATGACATGTCGCGGGGACGGGTCATGTGGAGACGTGACCGCTCCCTGCACGATGCCAGAAGTTTGACCTTGGGTTGTACTTTCTGGCCCGTAGTGGTTGGCGGCGGCGTGAGCTTCCTTTAGGAGCCGTGCACGAGGGATCGGGTGAGGCGGAGTCTGCCCTCAGACGTCGAGCGAGACGGAGACCGCCCCTAGACATCGGGCGAGGTGGAGCCCGCCCCTAGACGTCGAGCGAGGCGGAGCCAGCCCTCAGACGTCGGGCAAGGTGGAGCTAGCCCTCAGATGTCGGGCAAAGCGGAGCCCGCCCTCGGGGGTCGAGCGAGACGGAGCCAACCCTCAGACGTCGAGCGAGGCAGAGCCAACCCTCAGATGTCGGGCGAGGCAGAAGCCAGACCTCAGACGTCGGGCAAGGTGGAGCTAGCCCTTGGACGTCGGGTGAGGCAGAGCCCACCCTCGAGGGTCGGGCAAGGCGGAGCCAGCCCTCAGACATCAGGCAAGGCGGAGCCCACCCTCGGGAGTCAGGCCAGGCAGAGCCCGCGGCCTCGGTGTTGGGCGAGGTGGAGCCCATCCCCAGAGGTCGGGCGAGGCGGATCGTACGACCTTGGGGTTGGGCGAGGCGGAGCCCGCCCTTAGAGGTCGAGCGACACGGAGCCCACGGCCTCGGTGTCGGACGAGGCGGAGCCCACCCCCAGAGGTCGGGCGAGGCGGATCGCACGACCTTGGGGTCGGGCGAGGCGGTGCCCGCAGCCTCAGTGTCGGTTGGAGTTGTAGTCGCACCTTTGATTACTTAGATGGATTAACGTATAACGACCATTAGCCCATCCTCTTCGGGTACCCTAGTATTGGTCCCCGATAGACATACTTTGCAACAATTGAAGAACAGATGGAATCAGCTGAAGGGGATGTATTCTTGGTTCAAGTGGGCTAACAACCAAACAGGAGTTGGCCGGCTTCAAAATGGAGGGATTGATGCACCCCTCTCTTGGTGGGAAAGGCACACAAAGGTAATGATGTTTTGATTTGTTTGGTCTTATAAGTCTAACATCTCATCTTCATTGTTTGTATTTGATTCTAATTACTCTTTGTTCATTTGTCTATTTCAGAAGAAACCAAAGTGCAGGAAATTCATGTATGGGCTACCAAGGTACTTCCCACATATGGAGGACCTGTTCCAGAACTCGGCTGTTGATGGCTCGACCTCATGCATCCCTGGGCTATCCAACTTTGATGCCCTTGAAGATGAGGATGAGGAAGAAACTCAAGATGGAGATGATGAAGACTTCGAGATGAGTACACCTAGTACCGCCAGCAGCCGCAAAAGGCCAAGCACCACTACAGATACAGCTTCAAGTCCAAGCAAGTCTGCAAAAAGAGTTCTAGTGATGACCATTATGCAGGGGCTGGTGACATAGTTGGAGATTGCCTCACAAGGATGAGCAGACCTTACAAGCTATTTCAGAGAACATGGTTACACAGTTCAAGCAAAGAGAGGATGAAGCAAAGCAAGCCAAGGAAGCCAAGATAGAAGCCAGGATGGAAAACATTGCTAGGTGTTTGCAGATGGCTTTGGAGTTAGGGGCAGCCAAAAACTCAGAGGAGTACTATGTGGCTACAGAGCTGTTCAGAAGTGGCTACAATAGATACATATTCCTCAAGTTCGACACAAATGAAGAGAGGCTGAGCTGGTTACAGAGAGCCACCAGGAAGTGAAGCCAGGATGGAAAACATTTGTCTGAACCTTGTAATATTTGTTGAACCTTGTAATGTTATCTGAAACTTGTTTGCTGCCAATTTGTCCTTGTCTGATGCGTGCCATTATTGACGATGTGTGCTGCCAAATTGTTATTGTTGCTGTCAACTTTACTGATAATGATTCGTTGGTCCACCAGGTGCCTACTGTTAGAACATTATTTGAGAGTGCAAAATTGTTACTGCTGCGGCTAGATAGCAGAGCAGCGCGGCCAACGCGCCAAACTTCCCAGCGCGCGCGCCCAGCGGCGCGTCCACCGCGCCAAAACTCCCAGGGTAGGAGTTAGCATTTAATTAGGGGTGTTTTAATCATCCTACACATCATGCTATCTGGTTTAGTCTCTTTTAGTCCGTCTCTTTTAGTCCATCCAACTAAATAGGGGTGACTAAAGTTTAACAGCTGCTTTAGCGGGCTAAAATTTAGTAGCTTCAATCTAAATCTAAACAGGCCCTTAGCTCACTCAGAGAACCTGCCAGGCTACCAGTCAAAGTGAGGCCGTGTTTAATTCCAGGGTGTAAAGTTTTGAGGTGTCACATCGGGTGTTACATAGGGTGTCGCATGGGGTGTTTGGATACTAATAAAAAAACAAATTACAGAATCTGTCAATAAACCGCGAGACGAATTTATTAAGCCTAATTAATCCATCATTAGCACATGTGTTACTGTAGTACTTTATTGTCAAATCATAGACTAATTAGGCTTAAAAGATTCGTCTCGTAAAGTTATCGCAATCTATACAATTAGTTATTTTTTTAGTCTATATTTAATACTTTATGCATGTGTCCAAACATTCAATGGAATAGGGTGTAAACTTTTAGAGAGAAAGCCTGAGCCAAATCCCATTGCGTTTTCGCGGTGGCTCCTGACTACACAAACTTGGTGAGCATACACACCCACACATATGGTGCATTGGTGTGTGAGTAAATGAAATGCTATCCTTCAAAGTATTAGCGAGTCCTTCACGGTTTCACCTCAAGAATAATAAACTGTAATTTAGTTAATACACTGGTTGGATTCACCCGGGTCCAGTTTTTGGTTGGATCTCCGGGCCAGGATGGGTGTAGTAACTAAGGTTGCACTTGCACATTGCATACCACTGCATTCCTCAATAGTTGGATAGCTTGGTGCTAACATGGACAGGATACTAGAGATAAGCACACAGGTTAGCTAGTATGCTGACCGTAGGAAGATTGGACCTCGTATAAAGTAACCTTATACAATTTCATATACTATATTTTCATTGTATATGTTATCTCAAATTTCCTCAAAACCAAAATAAAATGTAAAAAAACAATAGAAAAGACATGATGAGTTCTAATTAGTTCGTTAACAATGAACTTGTGTTGTCACCAATGAGAATATTTTTTATAGAAATATTGAACATTAGATTGAGTAATAAAATGACCTACTTTTGTGTTTACCACAATACAGATAGGGTCCCTTTCTTTTATCATCCTTCATTCTTTACTAGATGAATATCCATGCGTTGCTACGGGACAACCATTATTATGTAAAAACAATTTATCTAAATTATCGGTGCAGAAAATAACCAACACGTAAATACTTGTAGCTTTATCGTACGTTGTGATCGGATGTGGCCTAACACTCAATGACACAGGGTTTATACTGGTTCAGACAACGTGCCCTACGTCCAGTTTGAGTCGGTCGGTGACTTTATCCCTGAGCCCAGGTGCTCGAAGTTTGTCGTGTGGTTACAAACGGAAGGGACAAAGATGGGGGTACAAGAGGTCCGGTCGGACTCTGGTCTGAAGGACCGAGAGTGACGAGAGCTCCGCTATATGCTAAGTATTCGAGCATGCGCTCTGTGTAGCTTTAGAGTGTCTAAAGCTACAGAGGGTGAATCGATGTAAGTGAACTGAGGGATCTCTTTGTTGGGATAGAGCACATCCCCTTTTATAGATGAAGAAGACGGTCTTACAAGCGAGAGAGAGAGTGTGTGTGTACGTATGCTAAGTCTTGTTTCCCACGCCGTCGGGTACAAGATGATTGTAGACGCCCATAACATTGTTAATATCAGATGCATGTGGGAGGTTGTGTCATCTTCTTCTGGTATGATAGACGTCGGTGCCCGCCATACTGTTGATGCCCAGAGGTATGCTAGGGGTTTTACCGTGGTCGTCTGGTGTGGGAGTTTGCGGGCGCCCACAACACTATAGGGAAAATGTCAGCGCCCACAACACTGCTTGGGTTCTGACAGCCTAGAAGGTTGCAGGGCACTCTTCTAACATGTCATGTCGGTACTGTCCTGTAGGTGTACAGGGTACGGTCCTCGGTATTGCTCTGTTTGTTTCCTGGTCCTCACCGAGCGGGCGTCCCCGGTTAGTTGGTCCCAGTTGGATCCGACTGCGCCAATCGGAGAAGAGCTGTAAGTAGGGGTTCGGTGCGTCTCCGGTCGGAGACGCGGGTCGGAGTTTAGAAGCGGTGTTTGGCCAGGCCATCCGGTCAGAGAGGCGGGCCGGAGTCGGAAGTGGGCGTTGTTCCTCTTTGGCCGGGCCTTCCGATCGGAGAGGCGGACCAGAGTCGGAAGCGTGCGCTGTTCCACTTTAGCGAGGCCTTCCGGTCGGAGATTGGATCACCCTTCTGGCCTGTCATTTTAGGTGTTTGGGCCGGCCCAGGAGTTGCGCGTCGTTTGCAACGTCGTCTGCTGGGCCGAGCCTTTGCTGGGAAGCTGGTCCATGAGGGACCCTGGGTTTATGAACCCGACAGGAGCCCCCGAGCCCCCGGGCGATTCAGGTAGAATCGTCTGGGGGATTTTTGTCTTGATGACGGGTGCACGCGAGGGCACCCGTGGGTGTAGCCCCCGAGCGCCCGGGCGATTCGGGCAGAATCATCTGGGGGTTTTTTCATGTTTTGCTAGCGGAGGAATTTTTTGTTTTGTCAACGGGTGCGCGCGAGCGCACCCGTGGGTGTAGCCCCCAGGCGATTCGGCTAAGAATCGTCTAGGGGTATTTCGTTTTGTCAGCAAGCGTTTGGGATGGCGTCGGTCGTAGCCGAGGTAGTTTTTAGGGATCGGGCGAGATGGGGTCGCGGATCCTAGCATCGGTCGCAGCCGAGGCAGTTTTGGGATCGGGCGAGACGAAGTCGTGGATCCTGGCGTCGGTCGTAGCCGAGGCAGTTTAGGGATTGGGCGAGACAGAGTCGCGGATCCTGGCGTCGGTTGCAGCCGAGGCAGTTTTGGGATCGGGCGAGACGGAGTCATGGATCCTGGTGTCGATCGCAACCGAGGCAGTTTAGGGATTGGGCGAGATGGAGTCGAGGATGGTCGTGGATCCTGGTGTCGGTCACAACCGAGGCAGTTTTGGGATCTGGCGAGATGGAGTCGTGGATCCTGGCGTCGATCGTAGCCGAGGCAGTTTAGGGATCGGGAGAGATGGAGTCGTGGATCCTGGTGTCGGTCGCAGCCGAGGCAGTTTTGGGATCGGACGAGACAAAGTCGTGGATCATAGTGTCGGTCGTAGCCGAGACAGTTTTTTGGGATCGGGCGAGACAGAGTCGCGGATCCTAGCGTCGGTCGTAGTCGAGGCAGTTTTGGGATCGAGCGAGACGGAGTCGTGGATCCTGGCGTCGATCGCAGCCGAGGCAGTTTAGGGATCGAGCAAGATGGAGTCGTGGATCCTGGCGTCGATCGCAGCCGAGGTAGTTTAGAGATCGGGTGAGACAGAGTCACGGATCCTGGCGTCGGTCGCAGCCGAGGCAGTTTAGGGAATGGGTGAGCCGGAGTCGTGGATCCTGGCATCGGTCGCAGCCGAGGTAGTTTTTTGGGATCGAACGAGACAGAGTCATGGATCCTGGTGGTGGTCGCAGCCGAGGCAGTTTAGGGATCGAGCAAGACGGAGTCATCGATCCTGGTGTCGATCACAGTCGAGGCAGTTTTTAGGGATCGGGCGAGATGGAGCCGTGGATCCTGGTGTCAGTCGCAGCTGAGGCAGTTTAGGGATCGGGCGAGACAGAGTCGCAGATCCTAGCATCGGTCGTAGCCGAGGTAGTTTTTTGGGATCGGGTGAGACGGAGTCACGGATCGTGGCGTCAGTCGTAGCCGAGGCAGTTTTTTGGGATCGGGCGAGACAGAGTCGCGGATCCTGGTGTCGGTCATAGCCGAGGTAGTTTTGGGATCGGGCGAGACGGAGTCGCGGATCCTGGCGTTGATCGTAGCCGAGGCAGTTTTGGGATCGGGCAAGATGGAGTCGTGGATCCTAGTGTCGGTCGTAGCCGAGGCAATTTTGGGATCGAACAAGACGGAGCCGCGGATCCTGGCGTCGGTCGCAGCCGAGGTAGTTTTGGGATCAAGCGAGATGGAGTCATGGATCCTGGCATCGGTCGTAGCTGAGGCAGTTTTGGGATCGAGCGAGACAAAGTCATGGATCCTAGAGTCAGTCATAGCAGAGGCAGTTTTTTGGGATCGGGCAAGACAAAGTCGCGGATCCTAGCGTCGGTCGCTGCCGAGGCATTGGGCGTCTTGAGCCCCTGAGCCCCGTTGGGCTCGGTAGGGGTTAGGTTGAGTTGGAGTTTTTTGTGTGTTACCCCGTCTGCGGTTTCTCGTAACCGGAGGCGCTGAGCTAACGTCGCTTGCCTCGATGGCTCGAGTGACGCGCTCGATGAGCTCGCTAACGGGCATGTTCAAGTGAAATCTGGGTCCGTCGTTCATGATGGGGTCGGTATAGCCCTCATGTGGCATTCCACTGCTCCTTAACCTACAACCCGCAGATGCCTGGGTTGTTCCGGAGACCGGCCCGGGTGGCCCGCTGGCCTCCCCTCGATGAAGATTCTATGGGTTTGACTCAAGGTTAGGATCGAACGAGAAGGTTGAGATGACCCTGTCTGCTTTGGGGCAGACTGGGCGAGGGCCGCTCGGGGCTCATCTGCGTTTTCTCCCCTGGCTCTATTTGATGCGAGGCGGCCTCGAGCCCTTTGTGGGTCGGCCTTCGAACCTCGGTCGGTCGTTGCTCATGTTGAATGAGGCAACTGCAGCTTCGTGACGCAACACGGAGCGTTGTGATGCTTTTAACTATATATGTGATGCTTCGAATGTATGGAATGAATGAATGCGTGCATAGATGAATGAATGATTATATATAAAGAAATAGTGGGGGTTGGTAATATTACCTTGTTGACACGAGTGACGGGGTTTGAGGAGCTCCAATCGGAAATGTTCGACCGGGATCCGCGCTCGTCGTTTGTGACGGAGTCGGTATGGCCCACATGGGGCATCCCTCTGCTCCTTACCTGTCTCTCGGTGCTTGCCTGAGCCGTTCGATCGACTCAGGAAGCCCGATGTTCTCTCCTGGGCGGAGATCTCATAGTTGGGCCTTTCCAAGTCCTGCCTGGGAAGGCGGAAGGGCTGCCTGCGTGTAGTGGCGCCTTATTTCTTGCGCCCGGCGTGTGGTAGTGGTGGGCCATACCCAGGCCACGTCCCGTCTGACCAGGCACCATTCCGTCGAGCAGGGTGCGTCCCATCAGTCAGGGTGCGTCCCATCGTTTTCCATCCGCATTGAATGGGGGGAGGGAGAGGGGTTTTTGCCCCAATCCTTTGCCCTTCTTCAACTGCTACATCTCCTCCATAAAATAGGGGAAGGGAGAGGGAAAGGAGAACTCATAGACCCGTTCGTGATTTCATAGCGCAATGTCAAGCTGGAGGTCATCCAATGTAGATGAGGTGCTACTGGCCGCCTTCACCGAGAAGGGGCTGCTTCCGCCCAAGGAGGTGGCGCACTAGAGGGTACTACACGTCGCTGGCTTCGTCACCGTCTACGAGGCTTTCATCTGGATGGAGCCGCACATGGACTCCTTCTAGCGAATCTTCTCCGGGCGAGTCTTGTTGGAGAGGAAGATGCTTAGGACTGCGCTAGTGGGGGGTTTCACCCTTGTAGCTACTCAGGTTGGTTAGTTCATAAAGTTTGATGAGACATCCTCCAGCCACGGCGGCCATACTTCGACGAGCAGCATCCCTGCCCAGGAGCTGCCTCGACAACATGAGAAGGTCAGGAGCTCCATGCTCTTCTACTGAGCATCTATGGGCGGGGCCCTTGTGGTGATGGTTATGTCCGGCGGCATGTGCCGTGGCCTCACCTTTGGCATTAGCTGATGCCGCCGAGCGGCCACAGTAGCATTTGGAGTAGAAGTAGTCAGCAAATGTAACTGTTAAGTTTGTGGGGGAGCCCCCATGTGAACATTTTTTGTATCAATGAATACACCAGTTCTGCTTTGTGATAGAATCGCTATATGTTCCTTATTTTTTTATCCTAGCATAGCTTTGTTTTTATCCTTTCTTTTTCGCACCTGCTCGTTCGTTCTGTAGGCTGCAACTTTAAGAACATAGGCATGGCCCGTGAGGCTCGGCTGCTCGTAACCGTAGGTCGTGGAGGGGTGCACTCAGTCGGGAGTAAAAACAAAGTCACGTACGGTAATCAATGGAATGGAATGCCCTTTCGTTCGGACAAAAAAGTTTTTACCATGTGATAGTAAAAGAGACTAGGTAGTATTGTACCCTCATGGAGCCCCCGAGCGACCCGGGCTAAAAGTGTTCAAGCTAGGGTGCTTTACAGGAGCAAGTATTGAAAAAAAAGCGGTAAGACTGAATTTAGGGGGGAAACGACGTAGCTGTTCAATGTTCCAAGTGTTGGTGAGAACGTTGTCGTTGTCATCCTTCAGTCAGTAGGCGCCCGGTTGGATCACCTCGGTCACCGTATAGGGGCCTTCCCATGGTGGAGAGAGTTTGTGTTTCTCCTTCGTTGATTGGGTCCTCCGGAGTACGAGATCACCGACTTCGAGGATCCTCCCCCTGATCTTCCTTTTGTGGTACATGCGGAGAGTTTGCTGGTAGCGAGCGGAGCGGATGACAATCGTCTCGTGGGCCTCCTTGAGCAGGTCGACTGTGTCTTGCTGAGCCTCCATGACTCGGTCGTGGTCGAAAGTCTTCACTCTTGGGGCGCCGTGGTCGAGGTCGGAGGGCAGCACTACTTCAGCTCCGTAGGCCAGGAAGAAGGGTGTGAACCCTATGGATCGGTTCGGGGTCATTCTCAGGCTCTAAAGGATCGTTGGGACCTCTACAACCCATCGCCCAGCGTACTTGTTGAGTCGGTCAAAGATGCGTGGCTTAAGTCCTTGGAGGACCATGCCATTGGCACACTTGACCTAACCGTTAGTATGTGGATGTCCGACCGAGGCCTAGTTGAACCTAATGCCGTATCCATCACTGAAGTCCAGGAACTTCTTCTCGGTGAAGTTAGTCCCGTGGTCAGTGATGATATAGTTAGGAATGTCAAACCGGTAGATGATGTCGAGGAAGAATTTGACCGCCTCTTCCGAGCGGATGTTGGTGATGGGCTTGGCCTCTATCCACTTGGTGAACTTGTCGACCGCTACGAGTAGGTGAGTGAAGCCGCACAGGCCCTTTTTGAGGGGTCCTACCATGTAGAGGCCCCAGACCACGAATGACCAGGTGATGGGGATGGTTTGAAGCTCCTGTGCCGGCAAATGAGTTTGCTGAGCGTAGAATTGGCATCCCTCACATCTGCGGATGACCTCCTCTGCATCTCGTAGTGTGGTGGGCCAGTAAAAACCTTGGTGAAAGGCTTTTCCGACCAGCGGCCTTGGGGCCACGTGATGTCCATAGATCCTGCCATGGACCTCGAGGAGGAGATGCTTCCCCTAGTTGGTAGGGATGCACTTCATGAGCACCCCCAATGGACTCCATTTGTAGAGTTCATCACCGAGCGCGATGAAGGTCTTGGAGCATCGAGCGATCCATCGGGCTTCAGTCCTTTCGGGTGGGAGAACCTCCTTGAGGAGGTAGGCGAGTAGCAGCGCTCGCTAGTCGGTTTGATCGAGTGTCAATACGGCAACATCGGCGGACAACATCATCATGGAGGCACTGGGGTCGAAGCCCCCGGACGCCGGCTTAGCATCGAGGTGTGTCTGGATCAGACCTTCCAGGACTCGGGCGGACGGCTCATGGAGATCATTGATGAAGATCCTGCTCGGAGACGGATCCCTCCTGGCGGCCAATTTTGTGAGAAAATCGACGACAATGTTGGCCTTTCGGGGGACATGATGCAGCTCGATCCCCTAGAATTTGTCCTCGAGCTTACGCACCTCCAGGCAGTATGCTGCCATGAGGGGGGTTTTGCAGGAGGACTCCATGACTTGGTCAATGACCAACTCTGAGTCGCTGCGGACGTAGAGTCGCGTAGCGCCGAGCTCGATGGCGATGTGCAACCCGTTGATGAGGGCCTCGTATTCCGCGGCGTTGTTTGAGGCCAAAAAATGGAGGCGGATGGCGTAGTGGAGCCTACTCCCGTCTGAGGAGATTAGAACCACTCCAGCCCCCAAGCCGGGTGCCATTACGGACCCATCAAAGTACATTGTCCAGTACTCGTGGGTGACGTCCAGGGTCGGTAGCTGGACCTCCGTCCATTCGGCGACAAAATCCACGAGAGCCTGAGATTTAATAGCGGTACGGGGGATATACCTGATGTCATGGCCCATGAGTTCGAGTGCCCACTTGAAGATCCGTCCCGCAGCGTCGCGGTTGCGGACGATGTCCCCGAGCAGGTATGATGTGGCAACCATGACTTTATGGTCGGTGAAGTAGTGCAAGAGCTTTTAGGTTGCCATCAGCACGACGTATAGGAGTTTCTGCACCTAGGGGTACCAAACCTTGGGGTCGGTGAGTACCTCCCCGACGAAGTATATGGGTCGCTGGACCATAAGGTGGTGTCTCGGCTTCTCCCTTTCGACGACCAGGGCGGCGCTCACCATATGGTTGCTTGTTGCGACGTAGAGGAGGGGTTCTCCCCGTTTGGGAGCGACGAGGATTGGGGCCGACGTCAGTGACACTTTGAGACTCTCTAGAGCCTACTGAGCTTCCTCGGTCCAGACAAAGGCGTCCATTTTTTTGAGGAGCTTGTAGAGTGGCATCCCCCGTTCGTCGAGCCAGGAGATGAATCGGCTCAGGGTGGCCAGACAGCCGGTGAGCCTTTGTACGCCCTTGACGTTGTGTATAGGGCCCATGTTGGAGATGGCCGTGATCTTTTTGGGGTTGGCCTCGATGCCGCGCTCGGACACAATGTATCTAAGCAGCTTCCCCTTCGGAACCCCAAAAACACATTTCTTGGGATTCAATCTAATGTTGAACCTTTGGAGGTTCACGAACATCGCGGTCAAGTTTGCAATCAGGTCGCAAGCTTGAGCTGTTTTGACCACTATGTCATCAACATAGACGGCGATTGTTGGTTTCGGCCGCTCAGCTTGATCAGGCTGATCGAGCGGGTCGATTTGGTCGATGAAGCATTGCTGCATGCACCTTTGGTAGGTGGCCTCAATGTTCTTCAGACCGAAAGGCATGGTTATGTAATAGTACGAAACATACGGGGTGATGAACGAGGTTGCGAGCTGATCAGACTCTCATCGCAATCTGGTGATAGCCTGAGCAGGCATCCGAAAAGGAGAGGATCTCATATCCCGAGGTGGAGTCGGTTATCTGGTCTATGCATGGCAAAGGAAAGCAATCCTTTGGACACACTTTATTGAGGCCAGTATAATCAATGCACATTCTCTATTTCCTGGTCTTCTTTTTAACAAGAACAGGATTGGTACGCCAGTCGCTGTGGAATACCTCTCTGATGAATCTAACTGCCATGAGTTTGGTGATCTCTTCGCCTATGGCCCTGCACCTCTCGTCGTTGAAGCGACGCAGGCGCTGCTTGGTGGGCTTCGAGCCTGGGATGAGGCGCAGTGCGTGCTCGGCGACCTCCTGCGGTATGCCCAGCATGTCAGAAGGCTTCCATGCGAAGACATCATGATTAGCGCGCAGGAAGTCGACGAGCTCGCATTCCTATTTGGCCAGGAGCTGGGTCCTGATCCGCACCGTCTTGGTTGGGTCAGTGGGGTCGATCCCCACCGCCTTGGTTTCCTCGACTGGGCGGAAGGTCGTCGAAGAGGTTTGTTTGTTGTAGTCCGAGACTGCTAGGGTCGATGACTCCTCGAGCTGCGGGAGCTTGGACGAGTTGATGACCATGGTGGTGAGCTCAAAATGCTCGCGGTCGCACGTGAAGGCGTGCGAGAAGGAGCTGCCCATGGTGATGACGCCGTTCGGTCCCGGCATCTTCAGCTTGAGGTAGGTGTAGTTGGGGATTGCCATGAATTTGGCGTAGCATGGCTGCCCCAAGTTGGTGTGGTAGGACCCTGGGAAGTCCACCACTTCGAAGGTGAGGACCTCCAAGCAAAAGTTGGCTCAGTTGCCAAACGTGATGGGCAGGTCGATCTGCCCGAGCGAGTACACCTGCACTCCTAGGATCATGCCATGGAAGGGAGAGCCCACCGAGCGGAGTTCCAACCAGGGGATGCGCATGGCGTCGAGGGTGTCGACGTAGAGGATGTTGAGGCCGCTGCCTCCGTCCATTAGCACCTTGGTGAGGCGCTTCTTGCGGATGATGGGATCGATGACAAGCGGGTAGCATCCTGGTCTGGCAACGTGGGAGGGATGGTCCCTCTAATCGAAGGTGATCGTAGATTTTAACCAGCTAAGGAAGGAGGGGACGGCCGTCTCGGCGGCGCATGCCTCTCTATAGTGTACCTTGTGCTGGCGCTTGGAGCAGATGGTGTCGGATCCCCCGAAGATCATGATGCATTCCTTGGGGTCGGGGAAGATGTCCCCGTCCTTGCCCACCGCGCCTCCTTTCTTGGTTGCCGTCTCTTTGCCATCTCCTTCTTTCAGACCGTCGGCCTGTCGCAAGAAATGTTTGAGGAGCTCGTAGTCCTTGTGGAGGTGTTTGACGGGTAGGCATGGTTGGTGCACGGACTATCCATGAGCTTGTTGAAGTGGTTAGGTAGGCCCTGCTAGGGCTGCTTGCCCGCACGATCAGCTACGGCGACCAACGCGGTGTTGGTCGGTCAGCGCCGATCCTGTTTGTTCTTCTAGCCCCTCTACGTGGAGGGGCCCTCACGCTTGGCCTTGCCTTTTTCCCGGCCTTCGTTGAAGACCGCCTCCTCACCGGAGCATGGTTTGTGGAGACATCGAGCAGGTCATGGGTGGTACGAGGCTTCAGGCAGCCAAGCTTGTGGATCAGGGACTCGCAGGTTGTTCCGGAGAGAAATGCACTGATGACGTCCGCGTCGACGACATCAGGAAGGGAGTTGCATCGTTGGGAGAACCTACAGATGTAATCCCACAGGGACTCGCTGGGCTACTACTGATAGCTCTTGAGGTCCTAGGAGTTACCAAGACGGACATACGTCCTTGGAAATTTCCAACAAAGATCCTCTTGAGGTCCACCCAGTCGCGGATGCTGTCGTGCAGGAGGAATTCAAGCCATGCCCGAACATGTTCCCCCATGCAGATGGGGAGATATTGAATGATGAAATGGTCATCATCCACCCCTCTGGCTCGGCAGGCGAGCCAGAAATCTTTGAGCCAAATACTAGGGTTCGTCTCCCCGGTGTACTTAGCGATGTTGGTGGGCGGTTAGAAGCGTTGTGGGAACGGCGCTCTCCGGATGCGTCAGCCAAAGGCCCGTGGTCTCGGGCCATCTGGGCTAGGACTCTGGTCGTCTGACCGACGACCATGCCTAGGGCGCGTTTCGCCGCTCCCCTCGATGGTCCGGCCGGGGCCCATGTCGCCTTCCCTCATCGCCGCCTGATGGACGTCATCATCACACCAGACTTGATGCCGGTTGCTGATGACGCTACGAGCATCTTGGTTCGGACCAAGCCATTCGTGTACCGACGGTCGGTGTGGAGCAGGCGCCAGGTCGGACCGCGACACAGCTACGGCCTCATGTGCCGCGCTTGGCGGCTGTAGCGGTGAGCAGATGGAGTGGTCCATTTGGTTCGTCCCCACTCCCCTGGTGGGGAGATAGGCCACGAGTCGAAGTCGCGATGCGGAGCTCTTCGCCTGTTGAACAATGGCGGCTTCCACCAGCGTCCGGAGGTTCCGATGGACCGCCTGCTCCTAGGGTTTGATAGGCTTGGGAATGCTGCGCAAAAGCATTGCCACATTGGCGATGTTCTGGCTAGCCCGAGCGAACTACGGGGGGTCGTTCCCCTCATCCAAGATGTCGCGCTGGACCTGGCGGGCGCGACCCTGGGCGCCGCTCGTCGGGTTATGCGCATGGGGCACAACGTGCTGCACCGAGCGCGCCGACGCAGGTGGCGGCTGGTTCTGCCGCCATTGTCATAGCTCCTCGGCGTGCTCTTGTGCGAGCGCAAGGGCCCCCGCACGAGGGTCCGGAGGGGTGTGAGTCTGCAAGGACTCCACTACCACCGGTGTCTGTCCCAAAGCGTCTGCCATAGCGCACTCCCGGGATGGACGGTGGCTAGGTGCCACATCGTCGATCCTGGAGCCGTCGCTCTCAACCTCGTCATCCAGGAGTTCGTGGAAAGTGGTGGGAGCATAGCTCGCCATTCCCACGAATTCGAATGTGTGAGGGGGCAACGCCAGCATCCTTCGAAGCCCCTGAGCATATGCATCCGTGGGGGACACGAGGTCGTAGGGGAACCAGTCGTGCGGTGGTTGCGGTGCGGACAATGCGGTCCCTCTGGATAATCGGTGAAAGATAGTAAATAGCGAGTAAATAACAACATGTATATTACTCACAGCGAGGTTTGAGCAGAGCGTTTGCTCGGAATGAAGCGTAAGCGCCTCGTCGTTGAAGTCATCGTGTGCCCCGGAGCCGATGGAGGGTGCCCCTCCGACGAGCGCCAGAACAAGTGCTTCCTCGTGGAGGTGTAGTACGTCGAGCCGATCGGCGACAAAGTGCAGGCTTCCAAAGAGGAAGGCCTGGGATGGCTCGAAGACAGGTGGAATCCACATCCCAACAGGTGGGAGTGCAGGAAACTCCAGCGAGCCGAAGCGAGTCGTATCGCTTGAGCTCGCCATAGCGAAGGTGGCGGAAAAGTGTGCCATCCGATGACCAAAAGTGTGAACGTATAGTGTCTTCCCCACGGACGGCGCTAACTATCGGTGCAAAAAGTGACCAACACGTAAATACTTGTAGTTTTGTCGTACGTTGTGATCGGATGTGGCCTAGCACTCAATGACACAGGGTTTATACTGGTTCAGGCAACATGCCCTACGTCCAGTTTGAGTCGGTCGGTGACTTTATTCCTGAGCCCTGGTGCTCGAAGTTTGCTGTGGGGTTACAAATGGAAGGAAGAAAGATGGGGGTACAAGAGGTTCGGTCGGGCTCTGGTCTGAAGGGTCGAGAGTGATGGGAGCTCTGCTATGTGCTAAGTGTTCGAGCGTGCGCTCTATGTAGCTTTAGAGTGTCTAAAGCTACAGAGGGTGAATCGATGTAAGTGAACTGAGTGATCTCTTCGTTGGGAGAGAGTGCATCTCCTTTTATAGATGAAGGGACGGCCTTACAAGCGAGAGAGAGAGAGAGTGTACGTATGCTAAGTCTTGTTTCCTACATCATCGGGTACAAGATGATTGTAGGTGCCCATAACACTGTTAATATCAGATGCATGTGGGAGGTTGCGTCGACTTCTTCTGGTATGACAGACGTCGGTGCCCGCCATACTGTTGATGCCTAGAGGTATGCTAAGGGTTTTACCGTGCTCGTCTGGTATGGGAGTTTGCGGGCGCCCACAACATTGTAGGGCAAATATCAACGCCCACAACAATGCTTGAGTTCTGACATGCCTGGAAGGTTGCAGGGCACTCTTCTGACATGTCCTGTCGGTACTGTCCTGTAGGTGTACATGGTACGGTCCTCGGTATTGAGGTGGACTTAAGTGCCCTGCCTTAGTTGCTCTGTTTGTTTTCTGGTCCTCACCGAGCGGGCGTCCCCGGTCGGTTGGTCCCAGTTGGCTCCGACTGCGCCAGTCGGAGAAGAGCTATAAGCAGAGGTTCGATGCGTCCCCAGTCGGAGACGCGGGTCGGAGTTCAAAAGCGGTGTTTGGCTAGGCCTTCCGATCGGAGAGACGGGCGGAGTCGGAAGCAAGTGTTGTTCCTCTTTGGCCAGGCCTTCCGGTCAAAGAGGTGGACCAGAGTTGGAAACGTGCGTTGTTCCTCCTTAGCGAGGCCTTCCGGTCAGAGATTGGATCGCCCTTCTAGCCTGTTGTTTTTAGGTGTTTGGGCCAGCCCAAGAGTTACGCGTCGTTCGCAACGTCGTTTGCTGGGCCAAACCTTTGCTGAGAAGCCGATCCACGAGGGACCGCGGGTTTATAAACCTAGCATAAATAGTACTTCCTTTGTCTAAATTGTAAAATATTGACTTTTTTTAGATACATTGCTTTTACTATGTATCTAGACAGTATATATTGAACTACATAACTAGAACCATATATTAAAAAAATGTCTTATAGTTTAAAATGGAGGGAGTAAATATTAAAGAATCAACTCAACCATTTATTAAACCATCGCACATGTGCAAATGTTTATATTCATTTTTCTTCCACAACCCCACTTGAGTAGTAAAAGTTCACTTACAGATACAAGTCAAAAATGGGGGACACTAAAAAATGGATCCTAGCCATAGTAAAAATCTACAAATCATTTTCAAAAAGAAAACTACAAAACAGTTCCCATGTATAATTAACTGGAGCTGCGTAACTTTTAGCATAAGGGAAATAAGAAAAAATAATAATCCATTTAAGAGTGATGCATTTGAATCCACAAGTGGAGCTATGGAAGATGAAAGTTAGCTATGCATTACAAACTTGTTACTTTCCCTAATGTGATTAATTACATTCAGAATCGTATAAGAAAAGAGACATAGGAATAAGTAGGATAGGAAACAACCTCAAGGCATCCAGCGCCATGCACTCTCACCCTCTTCCACCTCATGGCATGTCTTCCTCAATATTCCATTGCAAAGTCAGTACATCATTGCATCAACTTAAGATTAGCTATGACTAAAAAAGCGTTCAAGTTCATGAAACCAGGCTTGCTGCTTCTTGTGGAACGCTAGGCTAGAGACATATAGGAAACTTTTGGAGGGTTCAAACTCTGCTTATTGAATTTTCAGCAAAGTTTATCGGTGACAGAACAAATGAGCTATTAGAAACCAGGAGTGTTGTAACCATAGGAAAATAACATTTAAACCATAATGCTTTGGTAGCTTGAATGCTTGATCATCAGAGCTTGCAACTAATTCAGCCCAATTGTCAGTTTCAAGTGTGCATTCATTTGCTGCTGTGCAACTATTTTGAACCTGAAAATATTAAACCAATACATGTCAGCTTATTACTTATAGTTACTGTACACACACGATAATGCGGGGCGTGGACGAAAAACTCGTAACTCGCTAGCTCGCTCGACTCGCTCGTTAGTGGCTCGGCTCGAGTTCGGCTCATTTGAATTTTTAAACAGGCTGGGCCAGCACTTTAGCTCAGTTAATTAACAAGCCAGCTCGCGAGCCAAAATGAGCCAAGGTAAATAAGATGACAGGAACTTAAATCAGGCCATATATGCCATGGCCCATTGGCCCAATATGATAAAACCCTAGCCCCCAACTCCCACGGTCCCACCCCTGGGCCCTAGACTTCCCCCATCCGTCGTTCCGCGTAGGCCTAGCCGCAAACGCAAGCACACTCGGCTGTTCCCCTCCTGAGCCGCTGCACGCGGCACACGCGTAGGTCACCCGGCGCCTGCTGCTCGCGGCACACGCGTAAGTCGCCCGGCGCCTGCTGCTCGCTAGGGCCTTGCAATCGCAACTTTGCTTACTCCCTTGCAAGCCAACGCACAGCAACAAGCATTAGCTTTTGTTTTTTTTCCTTGATTTTCCCAAACTAGCATCAAATCATCCATCTTCTTATTTATTTTGCTTTTCCCAAATTAGCACTCGTCTCTATCTTTTGCTGTATGAATAACCTCAACAAGAAAAAAAAATTAAGTTAGCTCGTGAGCCAAACGAGCCAGCTCGAGCTACCAAGCGAGCCGAGCCGAGTTGAGCTTCTAGCTCATTAGTATAACGAGCCGAGCCGAGCTCGCTCGATATCAAGCCCATGCCCACTTTCAGCTGGACATAGATTGGCACAGGAAAATATTTGATTAGTTTTATTTCATGAATTGTAAGGTCATCTAAGTGGAATGCTAATTGCTAAGCAATATCATAAATTATTAACTATGAAATGCTGACAAAAAGATGTGTCCCTTGTTTCAATTCTTGTTGAATTACTGATTTTATTTAATCAGTTTAGTTGGTATATTGTACGATTGTGCAAGGAGAAATGCCAAGAAAGACCATGTATCATTGGAAGAAATGTGTGCCCTCTGTTTCAGTTCTCAGAAAAAAAAAAGGAATGTTCCAACCACCACCATCTAGTAGTATATCAAATGTTGCAGAGTTGTAACTGTTGTGTATACCATATGTAATCTCAGGCATATAGAAAAATCAGATGAACAAATTAAATGTGAATGCACAACTGGGGAAAAAGTCCTAATTAGAATTAATTCTAATGCCATTCTACACTATTGGAAACTTAATACAATGAAGAATTCCTTATTACTTTTCAGAAGAAGGAATCTCTCAGTGCTATATATCTGACAGGGAAGTACAGAACTTTAGATAGCTAATCCTATTTAATTGTATATATAACCTCATTGCAGTAGACCTGCAAGCACACAGGACACACGTATCTCTCGCTCTTCTTGTCCATCACTGCAGCACTCCAGCTCTTTATTCATACTCCTATGTTTGATTGACCTGGTTACCAGACGCCTACACATTCCCTTCTTCCAGATTTGGATCCAAAATTTGTCCTTATTTGAACCTAGGTGTGGTTAATTGGCCAGTAATTAAAATATGCATTGGAACACCACGAGTTCACATGGGCAAATCATCAAGCACGCAGTGATCGCCACATGAGTTCAGAAAGGCAAATCATCAAGCACAAGGCCTGCATACCTGGTGAATGAGGCACTGGGACGGGACAGAATTCAACTGGATCAGCTGAATAATTGACTTGCCTGTGCCATGTCCACACCAATCTCACAATCTCGTTGCTGCTAAGGCACGAGGGTGGCATACAATGAAAGTGGCCTACTGCCACGTCTGAGGGCTGGGAGGAGGCTGGGCAATACGAATGGAAAGGAAGGCAGACGAACCCTACGCACTGTTCCCGCGCCCAAGCAATGCCTGAACCGCCGATTGTTGTAGCCGAGTGTGTCTGCCGGGTCGCGGAGAACCACACGGTGTCCACGTCGTTAAACAACCACCTCTCGCCCCACGCTCGGCCAGATCTACGGTGGCGCGGGGCATGCATGGGATAAGGTCTCTCGCCCCCACACCGGTCTGATCTACAGTGGTGTGACATGGGCACGGGAGGAGGACGGTGGTGCGCAGGACGGGCTTGGGAAGAGGACTGTCCCCCTCTCCCCTCCCAAAACCAGGGCCGATCTACGTCGGCGTGGGATGGCCACGGGAGGGGAACGACGTCGACACTCGACACATGGGCAGAGGGTGAAAGGGGATCCATAGTGGGAGGCCGGAGGAGCAAACAGGTTTCCTAACCACAGCTAGGAGCCGCGCGGCAGGACACCGGGGCATACCAGCTGGGAACGGCACAGCGGGCGCTAGGTTGGCGGTGACGGATGGAGAGGAGGTGGTGGTTGCAGAGGGCCGTAGGGATGTGCCAGACGACGTGGGTGACGTGAGGCTGGGCCACATGTCAGCCGGAGGGAGGCTATCGCACAGCAGCTTCACCACGGTCTGTGAACGGGTCCAGTTTACTCTTTTTAGGAGTAGAGAATCAACCTAGGGCCTCCGCTATGTCAGGACAGGTTAGTCGTAGAAAATTTGCTAGGCCGTTTTGCTATTGGCAGCTATTTGGGTAGTGCTTCTCCAAAGTAGTGTTTGTGCAACAATATAGAGGTAATTTTTACAATTTCATACATAAGGATACAAGAAGTTATCAAGGATAACTTGTAGCTCACCTATGCAGCATAAGCCTCATTTGCTAGGGAACGAAGGAACCTCATAAGTGGTTTCTTTGCTCCAGAAAGCTTCACATTAGAATCTTCCCCATCTTTATTGTGTGTGCTTTCTTGGACCATGTGAGCTCTCTTCACAAGCTTTCGCAGTTCCTATTGACAAAATGTTAGAGCAACTGAAGAACCTCAAACATTGAGCCAGAACAAATGCAGTTGACTTAGTTGTTTTAGTAGGTTTAGGTGTGCATGAGCATCCCAAATGCCTCAATAGGTATTCATGAGAAAGTTTAGTTTTAGAGTTCGATGCAAACACCAGTCTTACATGTTGGATGCATTAAGCTTCAGCACTAGAAGTGCTCATCTTTGACATACTCAAAGCACAGCAAATAAGAAGGCTCAAGAAGAAAAGAACACAAGTATATGGTCTCACTTACCACAGCACCAAGAAATATACAACCAGCATTACACGTAGTTTAATTAATACTAAATTGCAACGCGAACACTATTATTACTGGATTCATGCAGAACAATGTTAAAGATCACAATGCTACTAACCATGCTTCCCATATGGCCATATGGGATCATAGTAACCATGTTGCATAATCTGAAGGGATCAAGGGGGTGAGCAAAAAGTTTATTGTTGCTTTAAGTTCTGAGAACTGAGATGTTACATCAGAATAAGCATCGTGTTCTTAAACATCTTGAAAACATAGCAATCATCTACAATATAGTATGAAATAACAACATTCATGTTTCAGTAATTTACTTTCTTACAATTAGTATACTTAACCTGAACTAGGATATACACTTGTTCCTTAACTGTTTCTATAGACCTAACATCAGTTTTGCTCAGTGACTAAGGTTGTTAGTCACAATTCATAGTTACACTCACTACATTGAATCATGCATGACTCTATTACAAATGATAACACACAATGCCAATAATGTCAGTGACATGCACCAACATAATAGAGATGCAAACTTTGGTTAAATAACAACAAAAGACTTTCAGATAGCCATACAACAAGGCTCGAAATTTAGATTGCTCATCAAGGTTTGAAATTTGTGGCACGGGTAAGAAATCTAGCATGCATTTACTTATTAGGCTACTTGGCAATAGCCAATGAGGACAAAACAATCACTCAGGCAATTAAACACGCTTAACACAGATTATTATTGTGGACCCTTATAGGGAAAAACAATACCAAATGAGGCTTCATGGTTCCAGATTAGCTTTCATGATCGGAAAATATATTACAAGTCTGAGTCCTTTAGACATTGAGTACTTTACTGTTTAGATCCTTAGTTGAGATCTTTGTGTCGGTTAAGATGAGCCTTCCCTTTAAAGTAACATGCATTATACTTCCATAAAGCAATCAAGAAAGAATGAAGTCTCCATCCCAGTGTAAGTCTAGCCCTCTCTAGAAACATTACTGAAGATCTTTCCATCCATACGAACTGGCTACCTTTTGCACCAAAGTTGCCCCAATGTGAACCAGCATTTGAATCACCTATTTTCTTTGTTTCAGCAATAGCTTTCTGTTTGGATAAAGGTCAATTTCATTTCAGTTATCAATTTTCCATACATTTTGCGTGAAAGGATGAACAGGCCAATATAACTGAGGGCCTGAAGACCTGAACAAAATTCATGCAAGAAATGTAAAACAGGTAAGGACTCCTTAGAATCCTGCTCTTTGAGCCGGAAGAAACTACGTAGTTCCTGATTTCCAGAGTGCACTCAATATTTTCTCATTTTTTAACCAGAATCTGCCTGTAATACTATACTTTATCTCTCTACTTCAACAAGACAACAGTAATTTTACCATTTCATTCAAGGGAAAATGATCAATGGTCTGTTTCTTAAACTGCTTTTGCACAAAAAAAGGTTGGATTCTGGCTTGTTAACCTAATTTCAGTCAAGTATTTTGGACAAACCATACTAGACTACCAGCAAATAAGAGGCATAGAAAAGTGGTGCAAGGAACAATTAGAGAAACATGTTTGGAAAATGTTTTATAACTTTATATTTTGAGTGGGCATGCCTATTAGTATTAGGTTATAGCAGTCCTGACCTGGGGCTCAAATAATTACTTCCAGTAAAGCTTTTCAAGACCTTAGAAGACAAAATTAAGAAAGGATGACACGAGATCAATTAAGGTGCAGCCCAGAAAAACCAGGTGCTATGAAAAAACAAGTCAGCCATTATTATTAATGTATCAATTCGCCCATTATTAATCTCTTCTCTGCCCATTCAATGCATGGATGAACATTCTGATCAAATTTTCAAATCAAATATCAAATGTAACTGCAGACAATACCTGACGATCAAATTCAACACTATGGACAGAGTAAACTTCATTAGTAACTGAAATGTCTTTGCGAAGGAGGCCTTCAAACCATCTATCTGCAATTTTCATATACTCTTGATTGTCCTATTGAAATGCTGAACGGGTTAGTTCAGTGTTTGCTAGGTCTTCATCATTCTAGTTATGTTAACCAAAAAAAGCTACCTCTTCTTCATCAGGTAGGTCCTCCACTTCCTCCTCTTCCACCAACAATGTACCTTCACTAAGTAAGGTATGTAACTTGCTCTCATCTCCATCCTTGGAAGCCTGTATTAGAGTATCCATCAATTCTGGTTGTGCATTGCGCAGAAGTCTTCCTGGTCAAAATGGATATAACATAAAATGAAAAGGTAATATACGACAAACATAGCTCAACAATTCTTTACTGGCTCTCTATTTCTCAAAACCTTACTTCTTTACTACTTTTGCATCCATGTATCAACACATGTTAGGTAAATTATGTTATATAATAATTATAAATACCAAAACCCTATTGCCATTGAAGAGCTTAAAAACACTTATAAATCAATCTCTATAAATGTCATGGATCAACAAATTCCATTACTGAACCAAGCAAGCCCTTGAAGAACACAATAATTCGGCATAAGAAAATGCTGGTAGTACATGCTCGGAGAAACAGACGGACCGATGTAATTGAACTGTCTCCTCTTTCCTTCCCGCACATCCGGCCCAAATTTCTGAGAAGCAAGAATTACACGTGAATGTCTGTCCCCAATCCGGTGATCCACCACAATCTCGTCGCGGAAACGAACGGATGTACGAACCTTGACGAGCATGAGCGCATCGAACACCTCGCGTTCCAGCGACGCGGCACTGAGGATGCGCTTGATCTGAGGCGGGGAGAAGTTGGCGAGGTCCATTCCCCACTTCACGGCGCGGCGGGCCTCCCGCTTCAGTTCGTTGCGGCTCTTCTTGAAGGACACCGCGGCGGCGCCGCCGTCGCCGGCGTCTGGATCGTCGGTGTCCTCGGCATCGGAGGGCAAGGGGCGGCCTGTGGGTCGGAGGAGGGCGCGCGGGTGGCGGAGGCCATGTAAGGGGGCCACGAGTGAGGACAGGAGGCGGGCCTCCTTGAGGAAGAGGAGCGAACGACGTAGCGGCACGGCGGCGGTGGCGGCGGCGGCCGCGTGCGCCATGGCGAAGGTTACAGGATTACAAGTTTTTTTTAGAAATTTACAGGATTACAGGATTACAAGTGCTCGACGGGTGGGGGTGCTCGGGCGACGGCGAAGACGCGAGGTTGGGCCAGGAGCCCAGGAGGAATGCAGGTCTGGCTGTCTCTAGACGGTGGGAAACTGGAAATGGATTTGCACAATCCAAAATCCGAATGGAATGAACGGACTTAGATGGATGGATCTTGGGCCTGCTTGTTCAATGCCAATTTTTGCCAAGCCAATTTTAAGACAAGTCAAAATATGGGTATACCAATATTAAGGCAAGCCAATATTTTGGTATGGCAATAAAGACCGGTGCAACGAGGGAGAAAAATGTTGTTTTGCCAAAATTTTGGAAAGTATTGCCAAAACTTTGGCAACCAACCAATTGTGTGCCAAATCTTTTGAACTTGCCTATATTCTGACTTGGCAAAGATTGGCTTAGAACGAAGCAAGCGGCTTGTTAGGATCCCTTTGGTTATCCACCACCGTAAGATCCAAAGGGCGTTGGATGGATTTGATAGCTAAATGAAATCGTCCCGTTCTTCAGCACTATTTCAGCAGTTATTTTCAATGAAAAAGACATTATTTTCTTCTCATAATAAATTAGCATGAGCAGCATCCTTAGCTAAATTTCAACTAAATGACAGAGCCAATATAATGTCCAATGGACTTTGTTGGACACACGCAGAAACGGGTGCCTGGCTTTCTGGCCACGAACACATGCAGCAGAGCAGAGCAGAGCGGAGTATATATGGCCAATGGGCCGGCACGGCACGCCGCGCCTCACGAGCCGTGCCTCATAGGCCCACGGGCCTGGCCTTCGGCCCAAGCACGGCCCTATGGGCCGATTTCCGTGCCGGGCCGGCCGGTCAGAATCACGGGCCATGCCAGCCTGCGGCCTGTTACCCTTTGCATTCACAATTTCACAAATAGATAACAGTTCACAGTTTCATAATTTATACATTCACAGTTCATATCAATACATCATCACAGTTTCTTACATTCACAGAATCAAAGTCCAAAACTTGTCCGATACAGTCACATTTTCATACATTCACAGAATCAAAGTCGACATATCCGATACATTCACAGATCACAGTTTCATACATTCACTGATTCACAGAATCAAAGTCCAAAGCCGATAGACAACAGAAATAACCAAAATGGGTTGTTTAGTGCAATGCTGCCTCATTAAAAACCTTTATAGGTAAAACTCACCCTTATGAGAAATCCTAGAAAGAAAAAAAGAGTGCAGCCAGCTCTTAATTAACCATTGTTCAAATGATAGATAAGTCTTTCACAGTGAAGGGACCGTGACGCCTAAGAGGGAGGTGAATTAGGCAACTTAAAAAATCTAACTCTAAACTATGGCTTTTTTTTCTAACCCTAGCAAAACATATGCAATAGATAAACTATCTAGATGTGCAACTATGGTTTTGCTAGTGTGTTGCTATCTCTACCGTAAACGTAGTAAAGTAATCAATGTAAATGCGGAAGCTAAAGAGCAAGGTAGAGATATGCAAACTCCCGTCGACGACTCCGGTATTTTTACCGAGGTATCGAGAAGCGCGCAAGCTTCCCCCTAGTCCTCGTTGGAGCCCCTCGCAAGGAATCCCTCACAAGGGCCAAGCTCCGGGTCGGGTAACTCCGTGGATAGCCTCGGGCCTTCCCCACGCGCAAGTGGGTCTCCGACGTGCCTTCAGGCAAGCCTCTCCTGGATGCTCCCCGCCGTCTTCACTATCAAGCTTCCGGCCGAAACACCGCGGGCCTTATTCCCTCCGGTACACGATGGTGGCCACACCATAAACGCAGTTGGTGTGATCTCGCAAGACTTCAAGCCCCTCCGATGTACAACAATGGTGCTCGTAAGCACCGAGTAGTAAGAGGTATGCAAACCTCACTAAACACTAGGCCTAAACCTAGAGCAAGCGCATGAGCGGTGGTTTAATCAACCTAAGCACTTCGCAAAACACCTACACTAATCACCTAATGAATCACTAAGCTCTATGCAAGTGAAAATCACTAAAATGGTGTATCAATACCCTTGGTATGTTTCCTCAGCTCCACACACTCAAATAGCTGGTTGGGGGTTGTATTTATAAGCCCCACTGAGAAAGTAGCCGTTGGGGTTGAACTCCCGCAATTCTGCTACTGACCGGATACTGAATCATTCTGACCAGACGTGTCTGGTTGTCCTGACCGTTGATCCAACAATGTGCTGATCGGATGCTGGCCAGCGTCCGATCGCCTGCAATTTGCCGCTCTAGATCAGTTTCGCTACGTCCGGTCGGTTTCGCCGCCCGCGTCCGGTCACCCCGACTGCAGAGCCAGTCTAGCGTCCGGTCGCCCCGACTGCAGAGCCACCGGTCCAGCGTCCGGTTGTCCCGACTACCGAGCCACCGGTCCAGCATCCGATCGTCCCGACTGCCGAGCCACCAGCGTCCGGTCCAGCGTTCGGTCGCCTCTATGAACTCGTTTCTTCGCGATCTTGCGTACGGCTTGGTTCCAATCTTCATGCTTGGACTTTGCTTGATCTCTTGGGTCTTCTCTTATGCTCCTAAGGTCTTGCTTGAGGTGTTGATCATCGGATCATCACGTCGCCTTCGTCCAAGTTACGTCTTGCACCCTATTGAACTACAAAACAAACACTTGCAAATTCATTAGTCTAATTTGGTTGTGTTAGTCATCAAACACCAAAATCCAAAGTAAATGGGCCAAAGGTCCATTTTCCTTACAATCTCCCCTTTTGGTGATTGATGCCAACACGACCAAAATAAGCAAATAATAAGAATTTGGAAGTTAAAAACTACCTACTTGCTAGGATGCAAATGCAAAGGGTAAGTTTATTTGATACTTAAAGATACCAATTGAAATCATATATGATATTAAGGGATACCAATTGAAATCAATTGTAAGATACCAATTAAAACTAAATGAAAGGTTATCTTGACCTTGCAAAGATCCCCATATGGCATTATGGATTCCTACAAATTTTACCATTACCTAGACTAATCCATAATCCACTTTCTTCCCTTTCTCGGACCATTACCACTTGTAGACATCAACTTGATGCTTGCCTTTGGTCCTTCAAATTCTCCCCCTTTGGCATCAAACACAAAAAAGGAAGACATTAGTAGCACAAGGGAGGGTCAAATTTCATGATCCTTTGTGTATAGAGTGAAATGGATCATAAAATTTAACTCTCACATTATATAGACTAAGCTCCCTCTAAATATATGCATACATATGGTAGAAAGCAAAGCATATGCATAATTAGCAATCTATTGCACAAGAGAGTTTAATCTATATAATGCATGGAGAAAGCATATAAATATGAAATGAAATCAACATGATGATGCCAATTGAAGAATGATGCTTAACTCTGGAGACTCCAATTTCCTTACAATGAGACTACTACACATATGATAGATTTGAAAAATTGATATCATTTGAAATAGTGTTAGTCTCAAAGCATCCAAGTTGTAGAAATACTTCCCCTAAATATGTACACATAAATGTAGAATACTTTGTAGGAATCATGCACATTGATTTTAGAATCAAAAATACCACTTGAAAGATGACATCTCATGAATGTGAGAATTATTTTCAAAATAGATATTCGGGAGAGATTATCTATAATTTAGACTTTGGCACATATTAGATGAACAATAGTAAGACAAGCTATGTGCCGTGCTCCTAAATAATTTAAAACCATGTAGGATTGCTCTAAGGAATAAGAATGTAACCGAGCAAGCCTACCATATGAAATACCTAGTGTATGCATTACAAAAGATATAAGCATGCAAATGCAAACCTAGGCATGAAGAGTAACTAGATGCTTAAAGATACCAATTGTAGAAAAATCTAATTGCAAGATGTACCAATTAAAAAGTAATAACATCTAGTTACGTAACATGGGAAGGAGAATTTGGGTCCATTGTATTCACTAACCCACTTGGCAATGATTTTGTCCATCATAATGCACCCCATGAAATGCACCCACACTTTGCCAAGTCTCCAAATTCCCCGACGTCCGACGGACTTCTCACTTCCCTTTCAGGATCCAAACCTTCTTGGTGTTCTTCATGTTTGAAATGATTTCCTTTGGCATGCAAAAGCGTTTGACTCCATTGTTGGCTTGCTTGCTCACCTTGATGGCCACCACCTTGTCATTTTTCTTCTTCTTCAAGAGATAAGGTGTGGAGGCCTTCTTGTCCACCTTGTTGGTGTAGGTGTTGGAGAGCTTACTTGTTTGCATTTTTTTCTTCTTTTTTGCTCCTCCCCCATTCTTTACCTTGCACTCATAGGACTTGTGACCTTCTTTGTGGCACACGTAACAAACCACGGTTTGTCCTTCATCAAGCTTCTTCACTTCCTTGATGGTGTTATCTTGATGAAGTTGGATTTGCTTCGCCTTGCCTTTCACTTAAGTCAGGTCTTTGGTGAGGCGAGCTACTTCTTGCTTGAGTTGCTCATTCTCTTTTGCAACCTCTTGTGTGCATGTATCTACAATAACTTTCTCAACACAAACTTGGTTACACAAAGGTGAGTCTAAACATAAATCATTACAAGAAGTAGAGGTATCCTTTTTAGATATGTTAATGATATAACTTTTCTTTTTAGATGCCTTGGTGGGGGTTGTGCTAATGGCTTCAAGATTAGCAACTTTATTAGTTAGCTTATCACAATGTTTGCACATGGTTTCCATTTTAGCAAGCAAACTATTATATGCTTCTTGTGAGCTAGCTAACTTTTCTTTTAATTTTTCATTTTTCTTTAAGAGTTGCTCATCATTGATTGTGCATGCATTTGTTGTTGCACTAGTCTCAAGTTTCTCAATTTTAGTAGATAGTTCAACATTGAGATTAGCAAAGTTCTCATATTATTCAAGCAAGATTTTGTATGCTTTTTGTGAACTATCTAGCTTTTCTTTTAAACTTTTGAGCTTCTTTTGTTGACTAGTGCAAGCTTTAGCATAATTAAGATTTTCTTGCACAAGTTCATGATAAGAAGGCATATCATCATCGCTATCACTCTCACTAGAGGAAGAGCTTTTGTTACCTCGTGCCATAAGGCACACATGAGAAGAGCTTGATGATGAGTGCTTGCGGCCTCGTCTCTTGTGACGGGGTTCTTCTTTACTTGAAGAATTATCCCATGATATTATTGATGTGAGGGCTTGGTTCTTGCATGCCTTCTTCTTTGTCTTGGGTGTGGGCTTGTTTGGACAAACTTCTACAAAGTACCTCAACTGACCGCATCCATAGCACCCTCTCTTTCTTTGCTCCTTTCTTTGATTTGTGAAAATGAAATCTTGAATTTGGATGGGCACACCCTTGACATTGAGCCTTTGGATCATCTTCTCTACCTTGTTGATCACTTTGATTGAATCTTCATCAAGATCGGAGGTGGAGGAGGAAGATTGATCATCACTTGAATCTTCATCATCATCATCATCGTACTCATCTTCACTTGAGGAACTTGAGCTTGAGCTTGTCTCAACTTGCTTGCCCTTCATCTTCTTTTTTTCGCTATAAGCGAGAGCTTTGCCTTTGCTTGATGAAGAAGCTTCTTCTTGACCCATCTTATGTGATATTTCATATGCCACTAACTTGTCAATGGCTATGCCCGGGGTCATATTGCTCAAGTCCTCCATGTTGTGAAGGATGGTGATGATGCTTGCATATTTCTTTTGTGGTAGCACGGAGATGATCTTCCTCACGATGTCCGCATCATCTAGCTTTAATAATCCTATAGAATGGAGCTCATTGATAATTAGATTCAAACGAGAATACATATCACGAACAAGCTCATCATCATTCATGATAAAGGAATCATAGTTTTGCTTTGCTAGATAATGTTTTTGCTCACGGACATTGCTTGTGCCGTCATGGAGCTCTTGGAGTTTTAACCAAATTTCATGTACCATATTTAAAGTGAATACTTGGTTAAAAACATCCATACTAAGTGATTCAAACAAGCAATTTTTAGCTCTAGCATTGAAGTACATTTCTTTTTCATCACTCTTTGTGGATTTTTTGGGATTCTTGATGGGTTTCATCCTGTCACGAGTGACTCTCCATACACCTAAATCAACCGCCTCAAGGTGGTAAGCCATTCTAGCTTTATAGTATGGGAAGTTAGTGCTGTCAAAGTGCGGAGACCTAGCGGTATCCATCCCAACCACTCTAAATAGCGTCGGCTCAACGGCGGTTAAGCCAAAGGTCCAAAATGAGTCAACCGGCTCTGATACCAATTGAAGGGACCGTGACGCCTAAGAGGGAGGGTGAATTAGGCAACTTAAAAAATCTAACTCTAAACTATGGCCTCTTTTTCTAACCCTAGCAAAACCTATGCAATAGATAAACTATCTAGATGTGCAACTATGGTTTTGCTAGTGTGTTGCTATCTCTACCGCAAACGTAGTAAAATAATCAATGTAAATGCGGAAGCTAAAGAGTAAGGTAGAGATATGCAAACTCCCATCGACGACTTCAGTATTTTTACCGAGGTATCGAGAAGCGCGCAAGCATCCCCCTAGTCCTCGTTGGAGCCCCTCGCAAAGAATCCCTCACAAGGGCTAAGCTCCCGGTCGGGTAACTCCGTGGATAGCCTCGGGCCTTCCCCACACGTAAGTGGGTCTCCGACGTGCCTTCCGGCAAGCCTCTCCCGGATGCTCCCCGCTGTCTTCACTATCAAGCTTTCAGCCAAAACGCCACGGGCCTTGTTCCCTCCGATACACGGTGGCGGCCACACCATAAACGCAGTTGGTGTGATCTCGCAAGACTTCAAGCCCCTTCGATGTACAACAATGGTGCTCGCAAGCACCGAGTGGTAAGAGCCTAAGAGGTATGCAAACCTTACTAAACACTAGGCCTAAACCTAGAGCAAGCGCATGAACGGTGGTCTAATCAACCTAAGCACTTCGCAAAGCACCTACGCTAATCACCTAATGAATCACTAAGCTCTATGCAAGTGAAAATCACTAAAATGGTGTATCAACACCCTTGGTATGTTTTCTCAGCTCCACACACTCAAATGGCTGGTTGGGGGTTGTATTTATAAGCCCCACTGAGAAAGTAGCCGTTGGGGTCGAACTCCCGCAATTCTGCTACTGACCGGATGCTGAATCGTCCTGACCGGACGCGTCCGGTCGTCCCGACCGTTGAGCCGACAATGTGCTGATCGGACGTTGGCCAGCATCTGGTCGCCTACCATCGGACACGTTCGGTCATAGATTTACCGCTCTGGAACCTCTCTGTACTCGATCGGACGCTGCTTCCCTACGTCCGGTCGGTTTCGCCGCCCACGTCTGGTCGCCCCGACTGTAGAGCCGGTCCAGCGTCCGGTTGCCCCGACTGCAGAGCCACTGGTCCAGCGTCCGGTTGTCTCGACTACCGAGCCACCGGTCCAGCGTCCGGTCGTCCCAACTACCGAGCCACCAGCATCCGGTCGCCTCTGCGAACTCGTTTCTTCACGATCTTGCGTACGGCTTGGTTCCAATCTTCATGTTTGGACTTTGCTTGATCTCTTGGGTCTTCTCTTGTGCTCCTAAGGTCTTGCTTGAGGTGTTGATCATCGGATCATTATGTCGCCTTCGTCCAAGTTACGTCTTGCACCCTATTGAACTACAAAACAAACACTTGCAAATTCATTAGTCCAATTTGGTTGTGTTAGTCATCAAACACCAAAATCCAAAGTAAATGGGCCAAAGGTCTATTTTCCTTACACACAGTCACTGAGTCACACACACCCTTTCACAGTCACAGATCACACACACGGATAGACGACATCATCGTTGCCAGTGAGTGGATAGACGACATCATCATCATCCGCCATGATGACCTTGACCGTGGATGGCTTATCTCCAGCACCGTTCCTCAACGGTGCGCGTGGCCGCTGTGCCCGGTCTATGCCACAAGAAGAGGACAACGAGGCATCGGCAACCGCCTTGCACAGAGGAGAAAAACAGAGTCAGAGAGATAGAGCCATAGAGGTACAGATCTAGAGTCAGAGGAAGAGACACAAGAAGTGGAGAAGACAGATCTAGGGTTAGGGTTAGGGTTAGCGGAGTACCTGCGCAATCGGAGCCCGGTGCCAAAGATGATGAGGGCCACCCAGAGGCGAGAGACCAATTAGAAACGATGGCGAACGGCAGAGGAGGGACGGATGGGAATACGGTCACGAACTCACATAGTTCACCGAGAGCGAGAGAAGAGAGAGGGAGAAGGGAGGAGAGGCAGATCGAGGTCACCGGAGTCGGGGATGACGGATGAGATCAGTAGATCATGAGAGAGAGCTTAGATTCACCAGATCGTGGATGCGGCCGATGCCGGTGAGAGAGGGAGTAGAGATTGCGCCGCGGCAAGCCGGCGAGCGAGTGGGGATTAGGGTTAGGGTTGAGAGCGGACTGCGGAGCCGGCCGCCGGTGAGGTCGAGGCGACTGGGCGAGCGGGGCTCGGCTGCGCCGCGGCGAGCGAGTGGGGAACTGGGGATTAGGGTTAGGGTTTGGAGCGGAGAGAGGAGCGGACGAGGAGGCGAGGCGACTGCTGACTGCGGAGCGGGCGAGGAGGGAGAGTGGAGAGGTGAGGACTGAGGAGGCGAGGCGACGGGCGACAGGGGGACTAGGGAGCCGCTTATATGCGGAGGCGGGGCGCGGGCCGCGCGGCGGCGGGGGAGGAGGGGCGCTGGCAGGCGGGGGCGTCACTGGGCCGGCTGCTCTGCAACAGGCCGTGCCATGTCGGCCCACGTGCTTGGGGTCAGGCCCAGGCATGGCCTGCTGCTCCGGGCCGGGCCAGCCCGGGCCCGCTAGCCTCCGTGTCGGGCTGTGTTTGGGCCGAGCAAAAAAACCAGGCCTTGGGCCGGGGCGACAGGCTCGGGCTGCATGGCCAACTATAGAGCGGAGCGGACTCGAGGAGCAGCTGAGCGGTGATATATAGCAGGAGCGCCGCCCCCATCGACGCTCTGACACGAACGGCGCCGGCGAGACCACGACGGGCTGCGATGCGCCGCTGGGTAGATGGACATGAGGGACGTGAGCGAGGAGCAGGAGGCGGAGTATGGGCGGATCCGATGGCAGCGTGCCGGAGGATGGGGATGGATTTGGGATTTCTGCAGAGGTCCTTTATGTTCGAATAGCGAGACAATGGCAGAGACGGAAGGGTTCGGCGAGCAGCGCAGCGCACCAAGGATACAGTGCCGGTGCGCAAGTATGATGCGATGCAAGTTTTGATCGGAAGGCTGGCTGCTGCTGCAAAAAGTGACTAGCAAACACTCTTGAGGTACTCCTCCATCCAGAAAATAATACAATTAGGCCCCGTTCGCTTCGCTAAAAAAACAAGCTAAAACACTGTTCTGGCTGATTTGTTGTAAGAGAAAGACACTGTTCCTGCTAAAAAAACAAGCAAGTACAGATTATAAGATAAACGAACAAGGCCTTATAGCACAGTGTTATGGTTTAGTATCTTAAGTTCGATCAATAATAGATAAAAAATATCAATATTTATGATATCAAATGAATATCATTAGATTAATTATAAAATATATTTTTATAATAAATTATTTTAACGCCATAAATGTAAATAGTATTCACTAGAAATTTGGTCAAACATTAATTCCTGGGCGGCGAGAGCAGACAAGAAAGCAGGCAGTAGCAGCTACAGTGAATTGGATTGGATAGGGGCGCCCAGAACTCCCAGTGAACAAAATAAGCCATAAAGAATCCAATTCACTGAGCGCCCCAATCCAATCCAAACCAAAGAGTAGTTGCATACATTCGATTCATCCTTTTGGCACGCCAAGTTCCCCACAAGTAAGTACAACAAGAAAAGAAATTCCTAATGAACCGTCTTTGGTCTCCAGGGACGGGATGATTCATGTGAAGCAAATCCAGGAATCCTTACCATCATCACCCCTCAAAGGTAGTTTTGTACGTTGCAACGATTGCCCAGGTTAAATAGAGATACTCTACATACTATTTGATGATGCTTCAGCAAATTAAAAACCAACTTTATTTTTTGCATGTGCAGTTGCCAGTTGTTCATATAGATATATCAATCTACTGAATTACTCAAAAACAATAGATTCTCATATGCATACTTCAACGATCAATCCAATCCTTGAACAGAAGCATCATGTACAGGGGGACATTCAGAGCGGCAATGATAACAATCGACTGAATGACACGGAACAGCCGTTGGAGCACCTTCCTTACTCTCGATTTGCTACCGCGGGCCAACTTCCCTCCATCTTCTGATATCATCTCAGAACCCATGTCGACATGAATAGATGATGAATCAGGCTCCAATTGGTGTTTTCCTGCTGTTGCCCTTGCAACAACACTTCCCCTGCAATGACGTTGCAAAAATCATATCATACAATACATGCAGTTAAAGGAACGAATGAAATCATTCAGTTGTGTGATTAAGTATCTATAACCATCATCCAAGAGGCACATACCGCCCTGTAGATCTGGAGTCTGAGCTAGCATCTGGGGTCTTTGCCACAGCCTTTTTAACGAGGTGCATGGATCCTTCCGCATCAAAAATCATATCATATTCACCATCTTCCTCGTCATCTTTTTCCTTGGTTCTTGAAAGCAGTTCAGCACCCACCGACCTCATGAAGCTCACGAATGTGTTCATGTAAGGAAGAGAATTGAGACCATTTGTTGGCCAAAATACTAGGAGAAGGATGGTCACTACAAACTGGCAGATATACCTGTACAAACAGTTCAAGCAACAATGATGTATAGTTCAATTGTAGATCTTGTCACTAATAAATAAATACAAGTATAGAACAGGAAGAAGGTGTTGTAACCATTACCAGGCATAAACATGGGTTTGTTTAGGCAGAAAACAAAGGTTTGTCACAACCTCATGTTCCGGATCAGTTGAATTTTGTGACACCTTGGGTCCAGCAGATAGCAGCATAAAAGATGGATAGAGATTTCCTTGCTGCCAACTTATTGTCCCCAGCGTATGCTGTGGCATTAAAAGTTGGGTTCCATTAGATGCAAAACTTGGAACATGTGGCAACAGAAAGCTACAATTCTTTTACCTCTGTAACTGGCCCAAAAGGAGTGGAGTGGACAACCGTGCATTGGTCATGATCATGGCCTGAGAGCACAAGGACCTACAGAGGGATTAGCTGGATTAAAAGACACACATAAGTTAATCTAAATCTCGTCAAACAGAAGCTTACCGGCTTCAAAAAGCTTAGCAAAAGGTCAGAAGTCTCTTTAGTTAGATAATTTTGGTAGCTGCAACAAAATGGTTGCCTTATGTCAGTCCATATATATGGCTTTGCCAACAGTAGTTTTTGAACTGGTATGACCACTGATCAGAAGTGATTTTACAGAAAAAGCATCAGGGAAAACCAGACAGTAAAAAATTGAGATACCACTAATCACAGGCAATTCTTCAAAATAGAACAGGATAGACAAGTTCAGTCCAAAATTAAATCACAAGTCAAGGTAACAATCATTGTTTTCCAAGTCAAATGATATTTATGGTGTAAATACAAAATTAGCTGAAACATGAAAGTAGCAAAGCAGTAGAGTGTGAGGAAGAACATACGTGATTCCTTGGTCTAAGGCAGCATAAGACACCCTCTGGAACAGAATAAAAACAATCAGCAAACTATTCATGTGATTGACTGACTGAATTGTTTATTATGTCAGAACTTGTAGAATATTAAAAACAAATAAAGTGGAGGAATGATGCTACATATGAAAAAAAGAATAATTCTGGCAAAAAAAACATGGTACAGTGTCTGCCCTTATGGCCGAAATGCGCATATGCAAGTTTGACGAATTACTTTTCATAGCAGAGAATAAACACGTTTTTTGGTAACAAGAAAAGAATACCTGATTTATAATAGGTGAAGAACGATGTGGGCCACAAGGAGAGTTATTAGGTCGGTATAGTGGAATATGCGTTAGTAGAACCTTTGGGTTCGATGCATTACCTTAAAGAGAAGAAAAAAAAATAGTTAAGACTGAGAGTAAGTGATAGCATCTGTAGATAATGTGTGATCATATGTATAAGGCCATACCTGGAGATAGAGTTTTAATGAACTCCCAAGAGGAGGACCTTTCTTTGCTTCTTTTAACTCCTGCTAGAAAGATGGTAGGTTGGTAAGAGTTTTTAGCTGCAGAAAGCAGATGCATCGCAGGAAAATCGTGGACAACTTGACATCATTATTCATTAGTCATCAAGAAAAACAATCAAATCTTAGATTCTAAATCTAAAGTATGAATCCAATGTTTGTACTAGGATTGCTAATTTCTTTAATGCTGTAATGCACAGGTGGAGGTGAAGAAACATACCATCAAGTGTTTGGGCATCAACAACAACAAAGCCCACCTTCCCAGCAGAAAATTGATAATTTCTTGATCCAAATTCTTTTTCATACCGACTGAGCACCTACATGAAAAATAAATAAATATTCCGAACACTACATAGTTATAGAAATGCACAAATCATAACTAGAATTTAGATATATGCATTGATTTGGCTAAGGTGTACACTTTATGGTCTGTAAACTTAAATTCGGTAAATTGTTAAACTTCAGATTACAATGAGAAGTTTGTTATATGTCGAAATAGCCTCTTTGTAATATGGCAAAGCCATGAAGGACCAACCAGCTGAGAGAAAAAACAGTGATAGGGTTCAGCAGGGTGCTACAAACATCTCTTTGCAAAGGTTAAAAACACACCAAGAGGGGCCATTTGCAGCAATTAGCAAAGCAATGATCTAGGTTCAAAATACGTTGCAAACTTCAGTTCTGGCTGCACTTGGTGAAAAGTACAAATCATGGAAGGGGTGTCACCCAGAGTTTCAGCAACAGGGACCAAGTCTGGGTAGTCCCTAGATCTAGATGAGAAGAAACTACTTAGAATCTTAATGGAAAGGAAGCCTAACTTTGTCTACAAGTGTATGGCTGCTAAAATAAAATACCTTTGGAAATAAATAACCGCATAAGATTACAGAAAGTAGTAAATGGAAAGCTCGCAGGGGAGGGGGGGCAACTGTGGTTAATCACCTCAGGATGAACTGAATGAAATGCTGAGTAACCAATATCATGATTTCCTGAAAGGTAGTAGATAGGGATCTCTGGCTTTGTTATTTGTTCATTCAGGCTGAATATATGTTTAAATCGAAACAATGATTCCTGCCACCTGAAAGGTTTGGAACACAGATTAGGGAAAGAATACAAAGTTAAATGCCGAACAATTTGATCATTATGTCATGGAATAGGTTCTGAGTAATGTATATCACTGAAATAACTAATGAAGAAAAGGGCCCGGGGGGGGGGGGGGGGGGGGGGGGGGGGGGGGCAACAAAACAG